>NC_133769.1:206586400-206706528 GCF_003597395.2 Chelonoidis abingdonii | reverse complement strand
GGCGGTGGATCGGCAGGGGTAATATCCGGACCAATAGCAGCGCCACCCCAGGGGGCCTGCCCGACCCCAGAGTGTTGCTAAGGGTAAAAAATTTTTGACGAACAGTGCACGCGGCGCGCGCACCAACTAACTGGAATGGAATATGAGCAACCAATCTGTCGAAGAACAATAGTTAACAGGAAAGGTGAGTAAGCTGTCTTTTCGCGTTCTCTATAAATACCGATGGCTTGAGATGGAGGCTCAGCAGACTCGCTTAAGTATTTTCTTTCTGTATTAAATTCCTGTAGTTCAGCGTAGTTTTTCTGTTACTCTACCCGTTAAGTGTCACTACCTTTTCCTCTATTAAAAAAAGGAAAAATTTTCTCTATTCTGTCAGCGGTATCTAGCCTGATCCAAGGACTTTAAGAGTGATCTATTCTTGTAACGACGCTATCCCTCTTTCGGATGGGACTCCAAGTGTCAAAATTCGCTTGGAGGAGCCCATAATTCCTCAAGAATCGCCTCATGCACAAAGTTAAGACTATAAGAGCTAGGAAGGACAGGGAGTCACTATCTTTACTGTCAAAATCCCTGCTATCATACCTAGAACAAGTAGGATCGGATACTGCTCCAAACCCAGCTCTAACCCTATACAGACAAAAAAAAACTAAAGATACCAAGAGAGGCTATACAAGGCAACAGGAAGCAGTCGGGGGGGGTAAAACACTTCCGGTCAGCTCGTCAAGTTTTCTCTTACCACTCGTCAGTTCCCCTGAAGTGTTTAGAGGAGTGGGGCATCTCACGGTAACTGCGCCTACAAAAAACCCGCCCTGTGCGTTCGCGCCAGCGCAAGGGTCTGAGTCCAGGCGGCAGGGCTTTAGTATAAGTGTCTCGATGTGGCACCTATCAAGGCACAGAGATGATGAGGAGCCAGCAGCCGAACCACGGTGCTTTAGCGAGCAGAGCGAGGTCTGGTGAGAAAAGAGGTGAACAGGCCATTTAGTTGATGCTACGATTAGATAGAGAAATATCGGACACCGCAATGAATGCGCACGACACTCAGTCACCCACGGAGGCCACGCGCAAGCCTGCGATTAATAGCCGGCACCGCCTGCAGCACTGGCATCATGACTGCTACCTGGCACGGTGGCCAAGATTACAAACTTGGGTGCCAGCCCTGGTTTACTCCACGGGATCTTCTATCTGCTTCGCTACGACTGCTCACCGTTCAAATTATACCCACTCAATGACCCTCCTAGTGTACTACACTACAATCGCCTTTGTTGGGATGGCTTCTCTATACAAATAGACTCAGGGTCCCGAGCAGCCTTCCTCAGTGAGCAGGAGTCTGAACGTACCGGCTGCTGTGCGTAGAACTGAAATTCTACCCTCAATAGTCCTGTCCTCGCGACACAGGAAAACTGTCCACACAACCTCCATGTCCCCACTCCGGGGGTGTTAACCCACGGGATCGCGCACCTGCCTATGCCTTTCCAACACATGGCAAGTATTGGGCCCGTGGCCATCTTTCGCCTTGGGCAAGCACGTCTGCTACTCTCTCACATAGACGCCGAATCCGTTTAACATCTATGACGCCTTGCGAGTCCTCACCACCCAGGATCCATTAACTCCAGCTCTGACCCAGTATTACCTCAAAGTACCAACTGATCCAATATCTGAGGAGGCGTTACTTCCTTCCCCTCCACTGCCATCAGATCGATTTTTCAAAACGTCATGAATCTCTGCAAAAGGGTTGCCAATAGCTTGACATGCAATTATGGAGGAAGTACTACCAATTAACTCAGCTCTTTTGGACCATGCTACAATCCATCTGGCAGACTCTACCCACAAGCCAGCCTACCTGCAAACAGGCGGACCTGGCAATCTTCATCCCCGAAGGGTCTGAATATCCTTTTCTCACATCCTGGGCTAAAGCGTCTTTGTGCGTGGACAGCAGCAACGATCAGTGAAACAAACAGTAAATTTCCGCCAATACCCACCAAGCAGAGAGGGGAAAAACTCTTAGAAACCTGCTTGTCGTAAGGTATAGCTCTTCTAAACGTTGCAATTTCCGGATTGCCAATTGTACCAGCAATTCTAGCAAAGTACGAACATAAAAAACTGCAAAAAAGTTCACGTGCATTTATTGAACAATCCAGCACAACAAGAATCAACAGTTTACAGCTTTAGTCTTTCGAGGGCAAATTCATATCCTTACAGGCTCTTCAAGCAGTGCTCTCTGGATTCAGGACCATATGCCAGCAAGTCCACCGCTACAAGTGGCGTCATGCACCGAGGTTCCTATGGCTTTCTCTTCTCTCTTCCCTCGCCGAAGTGCAGAGGCATCATAGAGGATCTCCCTTTTTGATGGTTATAAAACTCCTTGCTTTCCACCATAATGAGTGCTGCACTACAATGAAGGGATCAAAGGGCAACCTCTGCGATCTTAGGTATCCAGACCTTACAAACAGAAGGCGACGATAAGATATGCAACCCTTGCCATTGTCTGCGCTTAACCCCTCCATATAACTCAGCATTTCCACAGGAGCTCAGGATCAACAACAACACACGCCATGCCACGAGGTCCAGATAACCAGCAGCTTTCGCCCCAATTCTTCCGGGAATAACCCATCTCCTCAAATATAAACAAATTTGAACCTTTGGTCGGGGTCTCGAAAACGTCGCCCCTAGTCGGCGCATGTACTTGTCACAACTGTCTTTGGCACATGCGTCTACAGCATTTTACCCAATGGCAGAATATTACGCGACGACAGGTGGGTTCTAGAGGTCATCACACCGGGGGTACATTCCTCCCCCTTCCTCTCTTACTCCCACCCACCCACCCTCTCCGTCCCTCTTCAGGGACACCTTGCATGAGCCACTACCTCAGCAAGAAGTAACATCTCTTCACCTGGGGTGCTATCGAACTCCATGCCCAAATGCCACAAGGGGAAAGGATTCTGTTCCCCTATTTCCTAAACAAAGGAGAAAACTGAGGATGGGCGTACTGCATCGCCTCGAACCTCAGCAGACCTCACTCAACACATTTTCGTCACGAAACCCAAAAGTTTCAAATGGTTTATCCTCGCACCACATCAATTCAGCCTGGCAGCAGGGCGATGGTTTTCAGACTCGACTACAAGAACGCCTATTTGCACGTCACTATCCCACGGGTTTCTCCGTATTTTTACCTTTGGCTCAACGCATTACAATACAGAGTTGGCTACATCTTGGCTTCACTGCCTCCGAGTTTTCTCCAAACTTCTCGGTGCTCCACGCTACCTCTGGTAAAAAGGGGTTATAACATATTTCCTTATCTGGAACGAGGTTGCACGTCTCAACGGCTTTCAACGCAGGGGACCACGGAACCACGCCGGGCCTCTGCTTCAATAAAAATCACCATCAAGTGATTTCCAATCCCGGGCCTGCAAATAAATTCGGAGACACTATAACTCACACATTAAGCTCCCTACCCAACGCCTGGACTTTAAGAAGCAAGTCCTCGATCCAGAACCAGGTTTGGACGGGCATGCCTTCTCAGGTCGCAAGAAGGGCACCGAAGTTGTTCCAAATACTATCAATGACTGCTGCCAAGGCTTCAACGCGCAGCCACTGGCCGAGTGCGCCAGAGACTCGCCTCAACTACTGGAGCACGTAATGGCAGGGGTGCACATTCGTGTCCCAGAATGCATGTCCACAATGAGGTGCTTCCAAGCTTGGTTGGCGCGACGGTTTAACACCAAACGTGCACTCAATAACAAAAATCATATGACGCATACCTTAACACTGGGTTAAGGACTCTGTCATGCGGCTGGTTACATCTAGACAACCTTGTTCTGGAGTCCCCTTCTCCAGACTCACCGACTGTGATGATGACACGATTGCATGCTCAACTGCTGGGGGGACCGCATAATCATCTACACACACAGAACGGGTATCGTCTCACTGCCGAGACCTTCCTACCACATAAACGTTCTAGAAATTACGCGCTAATCCGGATGCTTGCTTGTTCTTCCTCCCTACTCAAGAATCAGCATGTACGACATAAGAACAAGAACAACATTGCCTGCATGTTTACATCAAGCAAGGAGGCTGCTCATTCCACTCTCTTTGTTCAGAGAACCATGGAGCTCTGGATTGGTGCTTGCTAAACACATACAGATATCAGCTGTTTACTCCCAGGCATGATGAAAAACTGAAGGATAACTAAGGGAGCTAAAGTCAGCGTGGAAAAGCAAGTGACTTATACTGGAGATGGGAAAAGGATTGGAGGAAAAGGAACACTGTAACACAGCATGCACGTATAGGGTCGCGGTCATTAAAGGATACCACATCAGAACTCACCGCGACGCCGGCCTCAGCCAGATCAAACTGGTGGGCAGCGTGCTTTAACCCTCCCTGGAGTGGAGGAGAGCAGAACATCTCAACAGGAAGAGACTTTAACAAAGGTAGGGGGTCTCCACCACGAGATCTACCTCTGTGCTGACAACACAAGCAGGGTGCCAGCTTTTTCTGATGCTCAGCACAGCTCTCAAAGGCACTGAGGAGGGACCCCGGACTCCCAGTGTCAGGACGGTCTTTCGCTCCTGTTTGGCCACCGCAAATGCGGTGAGTGCCAAGCTGCACTCTGGCACAGTATGGCATAGGTGCAGAGCGGTGTTTCTCGCTTCGTCCTCCAGCACCCACTGGCAAGCAGACTTGGCGGAGGCACGCTGGGCCTGGCCGCAGTGCCGGCAGCGGCAGCAATCACCCCTCCTGGGCGTTGGTGGTGCCACGACAAAAGAGCTGGCCCGCTGGTGCCGGGCATGGGTGCCTCCTCAACCGGCGCTGAAACAGGCCGCGAGTACTGCGGGAAGGCGCTTCTTCTCACAGGTTTCTCTTAATTCTGCAGGATGACCATGATTGGAGACCAGACGTCTAGGTCTGGCACCATCAGAAAAAGTTTTCATGAAGGGTGTGTCAGCCGTCGACCACAAGGGTGGGCCGTGAGTTAGTGTGCAAAACAAGTTAGGTTGGGCTACCATCAGTGGATCTTACACTTTATGTACGGTGTTGCCGAAGTGGCTGATTGTGAAATCACAGCGAACAGCTTGTGAAGAAGCCTTAGACCGCTGTGCTCTTTCTGCACGTCTGACATGAAAGCAGCACCCTTTGGCTGGCCATTACGTCCGCAGAAGGCGGCGAGATAGCGCTTTGCCGGATCACATGTTTTGCTCTTCTTCAAGGACAGAGTTGTTCTGCGTTTCTTGCGCACCAAATTTCTTCCAAGTCTGCTCTTTTCACCTCGATATGAACACATAGTCTAGTTAAAGTTTCTCCCGACGACGACAGAACTCCTTGAGCCAGTGCGCACACTGTGTGCGTAGGGACTTGTCTTGTTAGTCTGGAGAGAAACGACGCTCTCCGGGCTCGCTGGATCTTTGGTTCTAATGGACATTCATAGGGCATTGGCTGATATCTGCTCAGGAGTCTTCTGAGATGTTCTTGTAGGACAGTCTGTTATCGATAGGGACGAATCATCTCCGCTGGATTGGGACCAATTCATGATCCGCTATAATACAGTCGTTAAAGCCCTTCTATGAGAGTGACCGATTAGGTTAACATCTATAGGAAGGCCACCAGGTTCACGTATGTCATATACTACAAGTAATAGAACCTTGTACGCGATACCGCAAGAGATGGTCGTCGTGAGGTCTCTGGAGGCAATCATGAGTCGTAGTGCTGGGGAGTGGGAGCGGATAAGTGTGCTTAAGGTTGGGGATTCTCATGCGTTGTTGCCATGATAGCAGTTCGCGCTTAGGCGGAGTTCTGGGAGGAAGGAGGTACCTGCTTTTGTACTAAATGGAGCACGCCACAGGGAAATCTCTCGAAGAAGAAGAGGAGGTTTTCACTTGTGCAGTAACTGACGTTCTTCGAGATGAGTGTCTGTGGGTGCTCACTACCCCTCCTCTAATTCGGAGTTGGGGTAGCTCTGTCGTCGAGAAGGAAACTGAGGTAATACGGTGCACATGGCTCTATAGTACAACTCAGAGTGAGTGCAGGTTATCAGCATCATGGCGTAGGAATAAGCTGCGAAAATCTCCGATTCAGAATGGCGTCAGGGGCGCATGAAGACACCTAAAGTGGAGCACCCACAGGGACACTCATCTCGAAGAACGTCAGTTACTGCACAAGGTGAGTAACCTCCTCTTCCATAGCTTTTTTCTTTAAAGTTATGAGCACATAAGTGTGGCAGATTTTGCGATCCTGCTTCTCCTATTGACTCACCCTGCAAGCAAGAGTTGTATGACCGCATAGAAATGCGGAGTAAGTTTTTATCCACTAGCATATGAGAGGTTGATATGTGCCTCTGCCTGGGTGGAGTTAGGGGCAGAGGCATGGGATACCTGCAAGAAATGCTACAAGCAGTGAGGTTTAGGGAGAAATCACTGAATGAGATTCATGTTTGATTTACCAATAAAGTCACATCCTGAGGGGGTTGGGGTGGTGGTGGAGAACATTGCGGCTTTAAAAAGCATGTGTTTATTATTGGGAGCAGTGTGGTAGTGCCACTTGCTCACAGGTAGTGCAGCAGGGATATATCCTTTTACAAAAATGAGTGAAAATGAAAGAGGTCCTAAAATGGATCTAAAATTCTCAAACTAACATTTTTGAGCTCTAGTTATGAGGCATCTGCCTTTTAGCAGTGGGAATTGTAGGGTATATAATCCAGAGGGACTGATGGAGGATATTGTTCTGGGATGGGGGGAGGTTGTGACTAATCATGTGACTAAGAGCCAGGCCAGTTAAGGCAGGATCGGATGGGGAGTAAAGGGGGTTATCTAAGGCAGCTCATTACTCAATCAGGGTGAGATGCTAGGAAAAGCAGTTTGTTCAAGTCTCTCCCCACAAGTGTCTGAAGATCCTGTGGCTGAAGATAGAGAGAAATGGGGCAAAAAGCTGAACTAAAAGGACTGTGAAACCTTGAGGAAGAGGTGCCCAGGCACAAGGGTTGAATCCCTTTATTGTTTAACAAAACATAGGAGAGGAAACTGCTTGTGTTTAAACTTCAGTATTGGTGTTAAGATTTTCCTTGAGCAGGGAACTGAAGAAGGGACACTGAGGCAAAGTGGCATACTCAAGAGGAGAGGGAATAGTGGCTGTATGACACCACCATCTCCCTGCTCACAGCTGAGAATAGTGTTGTTCTTTGTTTTTGTATTTTTTTTGGGAGGGGGAAGAATCTTCTAAAACTTGGGAAAGCTGTGGCCACAGGTTTGGAGTGACACACAGACTGGGTGGGTAGAGACAATGAATAACCCTGTTCCTTAGGAAAATCAGTGACAAACTTTTTCAAACCTAGCAGTTGATCACTTTAGATTTTCAATGATCTCTTCGCAAGGAGCCGTGTTAGGATCTAATTTCTTAATAATGAGAGATGTAATTAACTTTGTTGTTTTCAAGGGTTCCAAAATAAGAGAGGCCTGTGGTTATGAGCTTTGTAAAGACCAGTTCTGACCTTGCAAACAGGGCCGGCTTTAGGAACTGCGGGGCCCGATTTGAATACCTGGTGGCGGTCTGGGTCTTTGGCGGCACTTCGGCGGCGGGGGCTCCTTTGCTTGTTCTGGGTTTTCCATGGCACTGAAGGACCACGTCCCCCCACCACCGCCGAAGTGCAACTAGTACAGTGCTGACTGGTGGGAGGCAAAAACTTCCTGATCCCAACGATTGCTGCACAACCTGAAATGTGAGATTAATGACACTGATATTTAGTATGCATGCCTGTAAATGTATGAAAGTCAAAAGTCAGATGGAGCTATCTAGTAAAAAGCTTTCACTGTGACACCAGTTTAGGGCGATGCCGTAGAAATACTGTGTAAAAGCAGAGGACATTGGAAAAAGGTGCGAACATGAGCTCTGGAGGAGATGCTGATTGTACTGAGTAAAGTGTTTGAAATTCTCAAATATGAGAGGATCCTAACAATTTTCTGCTATGAGGTGCTTGGACTTCTGCTCTGGTTAACCTTTTAGTCATGGCTTCTCAATGACCAGAGGCTTGCTCACATTTCTTCACTACCATTATTGTGATGAGGAGGAGATGCCCACTTTAAGATGCTTTCCACATACTTGTATCCGGCAACTAGGAAGAAGCTGTCCTGATAATGAAGACTGATGCAATGCACTTGGACAACGTGAGGGGAAAAAGTGGTAAAGAAATGAAGAATTTGACATACTTGCTTTTGACTTTCCTAATTAGTGATCAATGTTGCATTAGGTCAGTTAGCAGTCGCCCATGGAATGGAGGAGTAATCACTGAAATTAGGATCTTACCAGTGAGGATTTTGCCCCATGTATTTACATGTGCAAAATATTTTCCAGAAAACTAGTCCTAGTGACTTGGCAATACTTGTTGTAGTGTAATTATCAGTAGTGGTATTCGTAAAGCATCAACTGGGAACTCAGTACTGTATGAGACCGACGCTAAGCCAGACCCTGCCCCAAACGTACATTTGGGAAGGAAAATAACAAATCCCTCTGAGACACTTACTCTTGGCTCATCACTATGATTTCTGAGTATCTGGTCACATTGTATAGACTGACAATGTGGGACACTAAGAATGTACTGTCTTTTCAGTACACTGATCGATGGAGATTGTTGTGGTTTTGTAAGGTGGGCAGGGCATTGTGAAGAGTTAGGCCTTACCTTTCTTCTTGGAGGTTAACTACTCCGTTGTTGTTGTTGTTTGTTGTTATTATTTATTATAGCACCTAGGAGCCCTAGTTATGAAACAGGACTCTGTTGTGCTAGGTACTGTACAGTCACAGAACAAAAGAATAGCCCCTCTCCCAAGGATGCAGGCAGAGAGTACAAAGAAACAATGAGACAATTGGTCAGCACAGTAGGCAGCTCACCAGCAGCCTAACCATTACTAAGATTTGTGTGGATCCTATGGCCTGAAGCCCTAGGGAGTAGACCTTACCGTTGACATCCATTGGTGAAATGTGAAAAGAGCAGCCCAGAGTTGCCTGAGCACTCCATGGGGGACAGTGCTCTCTGATGGCATCGGTTGCAGAGCAAAGGGCTGGCCTATACTGGAAAGTCAAGTCAACCCAGCTACATCGTTCAGGGGTATGAAAAATTCACAGCCCTGAGACATTGTTAAGCTCACCTAAGACCCAGTGCAGATAGCACTAGGTTGATGGAAGAATTTTTCCAGTGACCTAGCCACCATCTCCTAAGGGGGTGGATTTACTACAGTGTCGGAAGATCCTCTGGGAAACACTACAGTGGCACAGCTGTAGTGCTTCTAGTATAGACAACCTGAATAGGCCAAGCCTCACATGCATTTGTTCTGTGATGCTGTGGGGCATCCTGGTTAAAATATAGTTAAGTTTTGAGTTTGGGGGAAATGAAATGAAGGGACAAGAAAGGAAGGGGTCACGCTGACTGAGATTGCAGTCCGTCCCAGTTGGATAAGGGACCCTGGACACAGTTAAAAATAGAGAAGGGCGGGGTGGGGATTGGGGGGAAGAAGACTGCTGGTGCTGGGAGTGCCATTCTGGTGGTAAAGATTCACTTAAGGGTCCTGAATATCACCAATCCCCCTCTAAATAGCTGATCCCAGCCAAGCCAGCTATAAAACAGTGGACAGTGAGGAGCTGAGTTGGCTTGGACTGAAGCTGTGGAGACAGCAACAGGGATCAGGGGTGCTGGAACAATTTGTACAGTAGGGGTGCTGAGGGCCATTGAACCAAACTGTAAACCCTGTATATAACGGGAACCACTTCAAGCCAGGGTGTGCTGCCATACACCTCCTCCCCCCCACAGACACCTCTAATTCCTGCACCTATGGCAGGGATTTTGTTGTGGGCCTCCCTACCCTAAAGCTGAAATCACTTCAGCTGGATCAGACAGCAGAGTCCCCAGGCACCACTTGACCTGCTGGAATCCTTGGACTCCAGAACATTCAACTATGATTGGGGGAGCAAGAAAGTGGTTAGAATGCGTTAGTCACTCAAGTATCAGTAGGACTGAGGTTGGGACTATAGTTTAATTAAGACACTTTCATAGGGTGGGGTGAGACTCTTACCTAATATCATTCATTTGTTGGTTGCTGGCTTTTCCAAGTTTGTTCCGTTTGTCCGATCTGCCCCCTCCCCTCCAGTCAACTTCGGTTTTAAACCTCCTGACTCGGTGCTTGTGAGTGGGCAGGTACTGCCCATCCAGGGTGCCATCTATTGTTTCCCAGGTTTCTGGGTGAAGGCTTGAGCCTATGTTAGTCTTTAGCAGGACCCCCTTGAAAACTAAAGCCTGCTTTTTAGCTGCTGACAACAGCTGGCAGCAGAGTTGCATTTTGTCATGGGTAAGGAGAAACTTTTAAGGGGAGATTTAAAGGGGAATAATGAGGTAGCTTTGTGGATGTTTATGGAGAGTGCCTCCCAAGTATGAAGGGCAGCAAGGGAGAAAGCATGAAGGTACTTGCTTGAAAAATCTAACAAGTCGGCAGTGGAGGCTGGCATCTCAGGCTGATTGGAGGTGAGCACTGACAGCTTGATACCGAATGAGAGATGGGTAGGGTGGTGATGGACCATGGAAGGGTCGCTGAAAGTGAAGACAAGTGCAAACCTTCCTAGGTGGCTTATACAATATTTGTTAAGCTATGGCTGGTTATTTTGTATGCAACCCACAGAAGCTGATATTGAATTTGCACTATTGTCTCCCTGCCAAGCTAGATCTGAGAGTAGCAGAGGGATAGAAATTGTGAGACAAGGCTTTAGTTTTCCTTTAGGTTGCAAGAGTGTGTGTGTGTGGTGTGGTGGTTTTTTTTGTTTTGTTGTTTTTAAATAAATAATAATAATTTATTATTATTTGTTCTGGAAGTGAGACAGTTATTTGGTAGAATTTGTAAAAGATTTAACATGCCTGACATGCAGATTTCTAGTAGGATGGAGCTGAATTTGGAAAAGTCCATCATAGCTGCTGTCAAAATACGAAGGAAAATAAGGTACAGTTGTTTTGGGATCCGAAAGAAGGTACAGTTTGTTTGCTGGAATTTATTTGATTTGAGAACTGACACACATGCATGGAAAATTACTGTGCTGTTTATGCATTCATATAATACAGTTTTTTATTTCCTACATGTTGGACGTTAGCAATGGTACTAATGTAGGCTGCTTAGATTGGGCCAGTGACATTTCTTGTCGGTGGCAGTCTTTCCCCTATGGAGTCCTCCGTTCAAATCCTGCATTAAGTCACAAGTGACAATGAGTTAATTGTTTCATCTCAAGGGAGCTGCAGAATGGTTTAGGGCACGTTGGATCAGGACCTGATCCAAACAACTCTTGCTGACTTCAGTGGGCTTTGGATCAGGCTCTAAGAGAGAGAGGTTGCACAGTAACTGACCCAAACCCACTGAGATTCCTGAGCCTTTCCATTGACTTTCATGGATGTTGGGCCAGGCCATTATGTGCTGCTTGCTCCAGCCAGCATTAACAGTATCACTTTCATGAGCACGGTAGTAACTCACTATGTCAACAGACATGGTCTGTGCATGATAGACAGGCTTACATTCATCTGACCCTCTTGCAGGATCTGACTGAGCAACAATCTAAAATGCTGTGTCATAGTTAAGGATATTATAGATTCAAGACTTTGAAGGCCAGAAGAGACCATTAGGACCATGTAGTCTGATTTCCTGTGTAACACAGGCCATAGAATTTCACTCAGGGTTAGGACTGAGATTCTTCTCCAGAATTTTCTAGCTTTAGGGAAGATTTTTAAATTTCATTCTTCTTAAACCCCAAATGTGGCACATTTTCTGTTTCTTAATGCTGGAATGTTTAACCAACCTGTGACTGATTTATTTTTCCCTTCAACATGCTCTTCTGACTCTGGGGAGAGGGCATCTCATCAGTGCAAAGGGGACACATTCCTGTGTTAAAGTTCTGTATTCATTTAAAAACACTCATTTATGTAACAGAATAACATGAGCAAAGAACTCAAAACGCACCATAGCACTGTATCAGGTGATGAAACTTTCCTTGGTGCCTGCTGAATTGGAAAGATTTGCTAATATCTGAGCCCTTACAAAAAAGAATAAGTGAACTCTGTGAAAATGTAATAGTAGGTACTGTATGCTAACTTGAAACCTAATGTGTTATTACTGGCTTTTATACACCTGGTTACCCAGGGATAAAGCAATATGATATTTATAACCGGGTGGTACTGCTTTGTAATCTGAATATGTTGCATTCACGCTAGTGACTTGAACAAAGTGTTTCTTCATTTCTCAAACCATTTAATGGTTTTCTCATAAGAAACCATGAAGTCAGTTTTGTTGTTTGTCAGCTGGGTTTTGACTGTGTGTATTTTGCTCCACAAAAGGGTTATTCAGAGCTCCCCTTTGGTCTTAATTAATTGCAGACCCTCTGGAAGGCAAGCCCTGTGGGGCTGGAGTGGTTCCAGTCTGGTTTCCATGTAGCCTGTGGGCTGCAGCTAAGCATGTTGAAGCACTGCTGGCACATAGCTGTGGGAGTTCAACTACTTCGTAAACTCTTGCAGTGTTGCTACAGCTCGTAATGAGGGAGAACATTAAAAGGCATTCATTGATGATTTTTCAACCAGGAACCATGGCTTTTCAGTTCAGGATTTTATAATCAGAAAATAAGTTTACAAGACTTAAAAAAAAAAAAAACCAAACGTGAATAGCTCCTTTTGGAAACTGATTTCTCATTCACAGCATTTTAAATCTTCAAACTCTTAGCTGTGCTTTCTTTAAACCCTCAGTTCTATTCCAGGATTCTTTTGTGTCTTCAAAATGCCAAGTTCTCATACCAGGGAACAAGTCAAAACTTTAAATGGTTTTTTTTCCAATCTGCCAAACCTCTCTAAATTCCACCATATTTTATTATTTGATTTGCAAAGGTTAGACTTGTAGCAGTATGCAGTAACCTTTTCTATTGAAAACTTCCAGATATAAGCAACAGCCATATTAAACCTATATAATGTGCAAATACTGCTGGTGGGTTAATACACTTATGACTCTCTCCTTATTTTGATTTATGCATACTTATGGTCTCAGATACTCTCAGGACATTATCTGTACCTCTATTTGCATTGGAGGGCTGCTATAGAATTCAGACTGAGAAGTAAGGCCAAGTAATCTATTCCTAGATGAATTGTGTATCATATACTCTCTAGTAAAAACAGAAGGACCATCATTTTGAGATGGAAGGAGGAATTGTTGCCTATCTAGGAATCTATAGCTACTTTATAGCATGCAGAAATTAAAAGTTACTAATGAAATAAAGCCCAGAAGGGAACCGTCATGTGTAAATGTCTCTCCCCCCCCCCCCCCCCCCCGCCCCCGAGGATCTGGGGAGTCTTGGGGACAATTATGCACTTGGATCTCGATTTCAGCTCCAGTATCTACCCTTCCTGCATGCACAGGACTCCCATTGTTCTCAATGAAATTTTAATGCTTGGGGGAGGGGAAAACTATATGCAATACAACTTTACTTTGCATAATGACTTGCACACAAATGGCCCTGCAAAATGCTTTGCAGAAGTAAATGAGAGAAATAGACTTTTTTTTGATGAGATTAGAAGAGTCAGTCAGTCTATGGCAAAGTAATCTGAGCTGAGACCAACTATGTGGATATCCGTTCTTAGAGCAGTTAGATGGACAGGGTGAAGAACCCATCATGCAAAATGAGAGGATGAAACTGTTTAAGCAAATATGTTTTCTTGCTTTTATTTCATAAGTGATGACGCTGTGTTTGTTGTACAAATAAGGGGAAAAATGGTCCCTGCTCCAAGGAACTTGCAATCCTAAATGAGTAGGCAAAGATAGACACACACATGCACTGGGAAACTCAAAGAATGGTGCTAATGTAAGGTCTTGTGGTGTGTTTTTTTGTATTTTAATAACAGGTAGGGATTAGTGTTTGTTAGCTTTGTAGAAGAAGTGGGTATTAAATAAGGACGTGAATGTAGAAGACAGCATGATGGGAAGATGGAAATGAGACGTATGTAGTGGAAGAGCTGAGCAGGATTCATTGCCTGACTACCACAGGGGAAGATATTGCAATAGGAACTGCCAGGTCAGACCAGTGGTCCCTTTATTCCAGCATTCTACTCGGACAGTGGCCAGTTCGACACTTCCAAGGATGAAGCAAGAAACCTCATAATAGAAAGGAATTAAATGAAGGCAGAGGCCTAGGCAAGGGTGATGCTGAGCGGAAGGCTGAGCTGCTTAAACTCACGGTGGAAGGTGAGATGAAGCTGGTGGAGGGATTTACAGAGGGATATGATGCTGCCAGCCAAGACAGGCAAGGAAGATTATTTCAGCTGAAGCTTGTTTACATCTTGCATTTCTTCCAGCTAGGAAAAATTTTATCACTATTTTATTGGTCACAGGTAACACACACAGCAGGTGAGGCAAAGTTCCACTGAAATGCCCCCTTTTCCATTGCTCAGAGCTTTTTCTGAAATCAATTCTCTTCATGTTTTTTTTTTTTTTAATTTTTTTTTTCAACCTTCATCTTGGCCCAGAGTCAACTTGTTTGTTGAAAGACTGAAGACCGATAGTTCAGCTGTGTTCGTTGCTACATTGGCACGCAATAGGGATTGCCACATTGGGTCAGACCAGTGTGACTGGCCAGTACCAGATGATTCAGAAAGAGGAATCCTGCTTTAGGCAGCTATGGAATAGCCTGCCCCTGGGGAAGTTTTCTCCTCACCCTTAAGAATTAGAGGCTGGCTTATGAGCTGAAGCTTTACCGTTTGTGTCCCTTCTAAAGCTTTCTAAAATTTTAGTATTGTAACTGGGGATGATCTTATCCATCTAACTAGGTAATCCTTTTATTGAATCTTGCTAAGCTCTTGGCCTCAAGATCATCTTGTAGTGTGAGTTCTGTGGGCTAAAATGACATTGTATGAAGAAAATGTTTGCTTTGGCAGGTGCATTAGCCCAGAAAAAACCCTTACCCACCCATATTCCAATGAGAAATTTTGCTCTGGCAGACTCAATAGTGGTTGGCGTGATTTTGTTCAATCCACTTGTTTTTTAGATTTCATTGAAAGCTAAGGAGTAAGCCAAGTTTTAAATAAAACAAGTCATTTGAAATGTCGGCATTTAATTGTTTTATGCAATCTGAGTAGAACTTGCTCATCTTGTTTAAAAAAATCAAATTGATAGATCTCTGAAGTTAGGGAGATGGAATGGGACTCTGAAGTACTTTTAACTTTGGAATTAAATTTTCATCCACAAATGAGGGCAGCTGAATTCCAGGTTGATGGCAGTGAGCCAAACAGATCCAGATCATAAAACTTAAAAACGCCATTGGCCCTTCAGTTAGCATTTCCTTTTTTAAATAAAAAGTATGTAAAAATAGTATGAAAGCAACATTAAGTATAAGGAATGAAGTACACAGAATTGAGCTGGAAGGCAAATGCTAAATTTGTCCACTTATGCTTTATCTTAGTGTTTTGCTATTACTATAAATTTGTCAAACGATTCACTGTAATAGTGTAATTTGTGGAATGATCTCTTACACAGTCTTACATACAGTAAGGAACAATACAGCTATGGTCTTCAGATTTGGCTTTTCTTTTTTAGTCTCAATATGATGAATGAAATGAGTCAAGTTATAAGAACATCAGTTGTTTTTGAAGTTATGATTTTCATAGTTAGCAAGCTGAAACTTTTCAGATAACGAGTCAAAACAGCCTAGGATAGTGGGTCACCTCAAATTGAGGTGTCTTGTCAAACTATGGAGTATTTATCATTAAATATAATATCAGGATAAACTAACCTAGAATATAATATTCAAATATGAATTAATCAAGTAATATGCTTCGAAAGTGTATGTCATATCTTCTACATGGACCTGCCACTACAGGGAGATAACTGCCTATTAGCTGGCTGTTAAGGGTGTAACTGCTTCATCTGAACTAGTAAAGGTCTGTGCTTCAATGCTAAAGCCCTGAGGTTCATGTCCTGCTGATGACCTGGGTTGAGGGTTATTACATGAACATACTTTATTAGATTCTGCTTTGGAAAAACTATTCTGGAATTAATAGGGTTCACAAATTTATGGATGTTCTAAAAGCAGAAAACTGAAATTCTCTAAATAATCTTGAACCAGATTTTGATTTGTGACAAAGTCTAAAGATTTCAGCAGATACTTAAATGTTAAATAATTAGAGCATTAATGTATCTGAAGAATTCTCTGCCAGTAGTGTCATCTAGATAATCAAGCCCCCAAGACTTCTCAAGTATATTACTGTTTCCTTCATCATGAAGAAAATGCTTAAGACAATGAACTGGTTATAGAACAAATACACTTTAACTTGATTTACAGAGGTGCTGAGCCCCTGTAGCTCTTAGTGAAATCAAAGAGATCAGCAAGTATGCAGTACCTTTCTTGAATGAATATTTCACTGGCTTTAGCAATGGATGGTTATGAGCATCATTCATTAGGACCTGGACTGCAGTTGTATGATGAATTCAGTCTGTGCTAATAGAGGAAATTGGACCTTTATCAACCAGATGCTACATGATGATAAATACTTTATCAATAAATTGGCATAGAAGATTAAATGGCACTCTGAAATAAATGAAGCGTGCTCAAGCGCATGCATACACACATCCATTACTTCCTGGGAAGCTCTAAAAGCTTATTTAAGAGGCCTAATTATATCACACCTACATATCTAAGTTGCTCTCTGGCAGAAGCTACAACCTCTGTGCCATTGAACATTCAGACTTGCTCTGGCCTTTGGATTCTGGCTCAGTGGCCTGGGGGGGTGGGAAGGACAGGTCTATGGCAGCCTCCGCTTCTCCATACCTTTGCCTCGGTGTGTGTGCTGAAGGTCTTGGCAAGATGGTCGCAGGAATCCATGAGAGGCATAAGGGCCCTGGGGCAGGTACCAAGATTTCGAAGCAGCCCTGTTTAGGGATGGCCTGCTTACCTCATGTGAGGGTGGCCCTAGAAAGGTGGGTCAAACGAGCCCTGCCTCATTGTTTACATCCTGGCTCAACTGTTTTTTATTAACCAAATTGCTTGCTGGAATATTTGTACCCCTGGATACAACTTTGATCTGAATTCGGATTTGAGAAAAATGGCTATGTTGAGTAACGAGCTTGCACGTTTCAGAATGGAGATTGTAGCTCTTTCAGAAACTCGGCTCTCAGACACAGGTTTGTATGGGGGAAAGACTCAGGGCTGGCTCCAGGCACCAGCTCAGCAAGCATGTGCTTGGGGTGGCCAAGGGGAAGGGATGGCATGTCCAGCTCTTCAGCAGCAATTTGGCGGCAGGTCCCTCAGTCCCTCTCAGAGGGAAGGACCTGCCATTGAATTGCTGCCAAAAAAGAAAGCGGCGCAGTGGAGCTGCTGCTGATCGCGATCGCAGCTCCCCCCACCCCGCCACTGGGGGCAGCAAGAACCCTGGAGCCGGCCCTGGACAGACTACTCTATTTACAGGCATGGCAAACCTGAAGGCGTGAGGGGAGAGTACGATACAGGTTTTGCTATTAGAAATGAACTTATGTCATCGTGTGAAGCTGCAATTGCAGTGTCTGTACATATCATGACACTTAGTCTACAGAAGGGATTCATCAACCTCGTCAGTGTCTGTTCCAACTCTGCAGGCTAGTGATGAGGAGAAGGATAGTTTTTACCAACAGCTGGAATAACTGATCATCCAGATTCCACAGAAGGAACCCATCCTAGTACTTGGAGACTTCAATGCCAGAGTTGGATCCAATGCTGAGATCTGACCTGGCAAGGGTCAGAGAGTTCTTGAGCTCTGTTCCAGGCAAGGCTTATTGGTGACCAACACATTCTTTACTGATAACATTAGAAGACCATCGTGGAGACATCTGAGGTCCAAGCACTGGCATCAGCTGGACTTGGTACTGACACGACATACATAGTTGAAAGATTTCTTGCATACATGATCCTTCCAAAGTGCAGACCGTGACACAGGCCACTTTTTTTTTTTTTCAACTTGAAATTTCATTTGGCAGCAAAGGAGATCCAAGCTGTGCCAAATCAATGATCCTGTCAAGAAACGGCTTTTTAATGAAGTAGCAAAAAACAGCTGAAATGAATGAAACTGCTTCAGATGCATGGGAAGTCTTGAAGACAAGTAGCTACAATGTGGCAATCAAGAGGTGTGTGTGCGTGTGGTGTGTTTTTTTTTTTTTTTTCCCAACGAGTACTAAGAAAAAATATTGACGGCTCATAGACCATTTGGACATACTGCTGACACTCATTGAGAGGAAAAAATCTGCCCTGATCACCTACTACTGATTCCCTCAATAAACTAAGAGAAGCTTGTAAGGTTGTTCAAATAGCTTCCAGGAGGTGTGGTGAAGAATTTTTGGCTGGGTATCTGACAGCATCCAGCGGGCGGCTGATGCAGGTGACAGTAGAAGGTTGTACAAGGGCATTAGAAAGGCTATTGGGCTGATAAACAACAAGACAACTCTCCTGAAAGATCTAGATGGCAATATCATAACTGATAAAGGGAAGCAACTGGAGAAGTGGATTGAGCACTATGGAATGATATTCTCAAGAGAAACTGTAGCAGACCAAGTATGTTAGACGAATTGGTGGGGTTTGAAGTTTGACTCCCCTGGATGCCAAACCTACACTAGAAGGACTTGAACAAAGCATCAAAAAGTTTCCCAACAACAAAGATTCAGGATCTGAGTGTTTTATCTGCTGAACTCTGCAAATATGCAAAGATTGCACGAGGTATTGCTATTCTGTTGGAACAAAGAAACTGTTGCACAAGATTTGAAGGATGCTCATTTCATCCAGCACTCTTAAAAACAATGGAGACAGAAGTGATTGTAATAACCACAGAGAGAACAAGTTCTTCTTAACGTGTGTGTGTGTGTGTGTGTGTTTGGGGGGGAATATTAACCCGTATTTTATCTAGACTTCAAACTTTTTAGCTGGGAGAATCTATCCTGAGAGCCGGTGTGTCTTCTGCTTGGGGAAGGTCCACTATAGCTATGGTCCTTTCTGTAAGAAAATTGTAATAAAAGTGCAGAGGGAAACATTTCACTGTATGTGGCTTTTATAGATTTAACAAAAGCTTTGACACAGTTGGTCAGGGCTTTACATTGTTCTGAAGAAGCTCAGTTGTCCACTCATATTGCTAAAACCCCGTGAAATCTTTACACAACAGTATGAACGCAACTGTAATGTGTGAAAACCAAAAGTCTGACTTGTTTAACATCAACAATGGAGTGAAGCAGGGTTGTGTGCTGGCTCCTACATCGTTTAAGATTTCTCATCCTTGTTTCAACATGTGTTCTGTGATGTTAGAGAGGGTGTTTCTTATCACTAGACATCATGGAAGTTTGCTTCACATTGCAAGGTTCAGAGCTAAGACAAAGGTGAAGGAAATCATAAGGGATCTGTTTGCAGACAATGTGGCTGGCCCTTGTGACTCACCGTCTTGATGCCTTACACAGAGGCAGAAACACATAGTGCCCTGGCACGGAGCCCCCCAACTACAGGGGGACTAGCACTCCCTGCAGGGGGACCGCTGCGGGGGGCAGAAGCTGTAGGGGAGAGCAGGGAGGGAGCCATTTAAGAGCCATGCTGGAGGCCTAGCGTGTGGTACATTCTCCCAGCCGGTGAGCCAGGCTCCTGCTGTCTCCTGTGGCTCCTGCTGCTGGCTGGTGCTGGCAGCCAGGTGAGGGGCCGGCTGGGGTCACATTGTAGGGAAGGTGGGTGTGCTTCCCATAGTGGTGTGTCTGCCTGTGCCTGCCCTGGTGCCCTGCTCCTCTGGATGCTGGGCAGTGCAGGTGCAGTCCCTGGCGGTGCAAGTGCAGTCCGTGGCGTGCACTGCTGCTGGCGGCCCCTGGGAAAAAGCCAGGGGAAGGGAATAGCAGGCTAGTGGATCTCAGCTCTCACATGCTGCTGCTGCCACAGTTCCCTTTGACAGTGAACAGGAGCAGCAGCAGGGTAGGGATGCGTCCACAAGTCAGCCAGGTAAGGTAACCCAACAGCCGCAACTGGGACTGCCCCAGCCACAAGCCCACCGGTGCACTGCCCCCACTGCCCTGAGCCGCTCAGGGCAGGGTGCTGAAGTGGTCCCCCCACACCTCCATCCCCCTGGCCTCACTCCTGCACCTACCCATCCCCACCTGCACCCCTTGCCCCAAACAGAAGCTGCCCCAGGTAAGCGCTCCACACTTCAACCTCCTTCCCCAGCCCTGAGCCCCCTCCCTCCCTCAACTCCTGGCCAGACCTTGCACCCCAACCCCCAGCCCGCTTCTGCACCCTAACTCTCTCTGACACTATACCCCATCCCTGAGCCTCCTCCCACATCCTAACTCCTGGCCAGACCCTGCACCCCAATTTTTTTTCTTTTATAACGAGCTCTTATCCAAAGTACATTACAATAGTTAGCTAACAGTACAAACAATATTTGGAAAAATCATTAAGTGGTCTTCGGAGACCCTCAGCAATTTTCAAGTGGTCTGTGGAAAAATAAGTTAGACTATAAAAACAATCAAGGTCCCTCACTTCATTTTTATTTACTCCTTATAACTTATAATATAGGAGGGGGATGAAGGAAAAAAAGAATGAAAAACGGGGGCAGGGAGGAGGTTAGAGAGAGTGTTCTTTTTTCTTGGCTGAGTCCTGATGGGGGGCCCCAAAAATAAAGCTGAACATAGGGCCCCACTAACTCTAAATCCACCACTGGCCCTACAACGTATTAGCCAGTTCTGATTCATGAAAAATCTTTAGGCTAGCAGTAAGCTTGAAGACTGTTATCATGCACCAAGCCTCTTCAGAACCAGTTCCAGATATCCCCTTAGAGTATTTGTCTGGATGTTGTGGACCAATTTTTCTACCTTGGCTCTGTTATCAGCAATGTAGATCTTGATGCTGAGCTAACAAGTACAGTCAGTAAAGCAGCCAGGAACTTGTCTCTTTTGCAAGACAGAGCCTGGAACAATAATAAATTGTCACCTAAAGTGAAAATCTGTATTTATGAGATGTTCATGTTTCTGAGCCATATAGAAACAAGTGGATAAAAATCACAATTTGCATCAAACGTATCAAAAGACTATAAACAGCTGTCATAGCCAATGCTTGTGTGAAAGTTTCTGAATAAGATGGCAAGACAGGGTGACAAATGTTGAAGGGCTTAAACCATGCTAGTGTATGATTCCTGGGAATGTTGATTAGTAAGAAGAGACTCAGGTGGCTTGGACATGTCAAATGAATGCCAGAATACAGGCTCCCTAAGAGTGTGCTGTACTCTGAAGCTCATGAATGCTCTAGAAAGAGGCAGACTGCTGTGCAGGTTTTGGGATGCTTGCAGGGATGACTTAGTATTTTTTTTTAGAATCTCTGTGGATGATTGGGAAAGAAATACAGAATGCTCCTCTGGTTGATGGAGTCAGCTTGTAGATGGAGCAAGGTGTTGAAAGGCAGACTGGATCAAGCTTTTGTGATGGCCAGAATCAGAGGAGGAAAGAATCTGCTGCTTGGATTCAGAGTATTGCTAGGATGGACTTTCAAAAATGCTTACATGATTTAAGAGCACAAATTCCATTGACTTCTACCAACTCATAGTGGGAGCTGAAGTTCTTAGGCCATGTCTATATTTAAGTTTCACTACTGTAGCTACATCACCAACCCCATCCTCATGTATGCGGCTTAGACTGGCAAAAAAGTGCTTCTGGGGTTATAGCGTATACCGTTCTGGCAAGTGAAATAAATTATGCTGCCAAAAGAACTTCTATGCCAGTATAATTGCACATACAATAGGCTTTTGCCAGTGGAGAAATGCTTAAGGAAGTCACAGCTCTAACTGACCCTGTACTATCCATGTGTTTCTAGTGGAGCCCTGGCCTGAAAGTCCTGCCCAAAGAGAATATGGGCAGTGACTTGATGGGCTGTGTTCAGGGAAGAACTGTGGAGGGCAAGTTTTTGTAAATATTAGGTGAAAAACACAAATGAAAGGAAAGCTCAGAATGATGGCACATGCACCAGGTTCTCTGCTGACAGGAACACTCCAACACAAGGCTTCAGAGATTAATAGTGAAAACTCTCTGCTCTTTCTAGCTTTGGCAGGCAGTTCTCCATCCGTGATAGACCATGTCCTGGCTTGATCCCAGGGAGACCTACCAACATACCCAGCGAGATGCAAGCTCATGAGAGGGTCTCCGTTGAGGAGTGGATCTTTGGTGTTCTGATTCCTTGAATAAAAATGCAAGCTTGTAATTTGCCAGATACTACAGGATCCTCTTTAACAGCAGCTTTGAAAATAAGCACAGATGCAAAACACAATATTTTTGAGGTCCTAGTTTTCCACTGTCTTGAAGCTCAGTAGCATCTTACACCTATAGCCCTCATCACCATAGTATCTGAGCACCTCACAATCCTAAGTGTAGTTCTCCTCACAACACCTTCTGGGGTAAGGTAGTGCTGTTATTCACCTTATACAGACCAGGAATTGAGGCACCAAGACTACACCTTGCCCAAAGTCACACAGGAAGCTGGCCATTGAGTAGGAAATTGCACCCTTGCCTCCCAAGTCCTAGGCTTTTCCCCTAGGGCTTGCACCGTCCTTCCTTCTCACCTGCGCACAGTGCATGTAGAATTCAATCGTTCTGATTTGGTAGCACTTTGGACCCACTTTGCACAGGTGTAATGTCTCCATAAGGTGCCAGGTGCTAAAGAATCAGTCTACTGAGTCTAGATTTGCAACTTTCCAAATATGTTGCATTTCTTCTTTAGGTGAATGAGTTACCCAGGAGAAAGTCACAGTGACTAAAGGCCTCAAATACTATGGCTTCAGATAATATTCAGGGATGATAAATGTTGAGATATAACTGCAATGTTAATAAAGAAAGCATTTTTCAGTCTCCAAGAACAACCAGAGGTGGGCAGCGATTTCCTTTTGCTTTGAAAGCGCCATCTTTTGTGAACAGGTGGACTCTGACTTTGTGGACGTTATTTCATGGGTTTGCATATGAACCAGGAACAAGAACAAGCAAGCCTTAAGAGGGTTAGTCAGAAAAGGCCATATTGCACTAAACAGAAAACTAGGGAACTGGATACAGAGTGGAAGGAATATGCTGAAAAAACCCAAATGTGTTCAGGGACTTTTGCAGCAGCAGCATTTACAGGTTTTATGAGCCCTCTCGGGCACAATTATAGTTTTGTTCCAACCCTACTGCAGAGAACGTAATTGAGATGAGGTGGAACCAAATGAATTATTTGTAAATCGTCCTCAAACAGATCACTGTTTTTCTCTAATTCATTTGTTCAGAATTATGCACCATATAAAGTTTGGGCTGTAGCTTATTTGGAAGCACTTTAGTGTGGATGTTTGAATTTCAAAGAGTTGAGCTGTTTTGCTATGGTATCCAGGATATATGATCTGATTCTTTTACCTGATTGGATGAGCACAACTCTCACAAGCAGGTTTCTGATGCCGGCACTCCTGACTATAAATTTATAAAAAATTATTTTCCACAAGTATTTTTCATTTCCTGCTTGTAATTAGCTGTCTTGGTGAACATTCCTGTCAGTAAACCGGTTTACTATATTTGCAGAAAGTGAATACAAAGTGGTCATGAACAGTTTAAATTAATTCATTTAAAAATTCTGCCTTTGCACCGTTTTGTCATCTGTTACTAACATTCTTAACTACATGTTGGTGGTAGAAGAGATGCTAATTATACAATTAACTAAAACTGGGAGCAGTGGCAGATTTTAGAGGATTTGGGGAAGTGCTTTTTCATCAGCATTTAACCCCTCACTCCCACTTGTAGGGTTGGTGTTTCACAATAAGATACAGCTGGAGTTGAAGTTTTTTTGACTTCTGACCTAAACAGGACCCAAACATGATAAAGAATGGTGTCTGCCTCAAACAGATCTGAGAATGAAATAATTCTTGGGTACTTAAAAAAATAATCTATTACTATTCAAAAGTAGGTGCCAAACAAGCATCGTTAAAACCTGATCCAGGTCACTAGCCTCTCCATTGACATCAATTGGCTTTGGATCAGGCCCTTACTGCAGCATGTAGGAAACCCAAAAGATTGCTCTGGGGAAGTGTGTAATCAGGACAAAGGCTAATGAGTATTTATGCTTAAAAAAAAAAAAGTGTGGGGGGGAGCTAGTAGGTAGCATGGAAAGATAGAAAAGCAAAGTAATGCCATTGAAATAGGTTCCTTAAGATCCTGTAATCAAGTAAAACAAATTATATAAACCATGAGTGTAAAAAATTGCCCAAAAGCTGTTAAAACTGATACCAAAATTTACCTTTCACATCTATATCTTGAACCTTGATATCAATGGTCATTCAGACTCTAGTAGGAGAGTAGAATGACTGAGATGAGACCTTGCTCTTTAGATGAGAAATGTTATGCCGGAGTGTCACTGATGACAGAGAACACAGAGGGCTTTCCTTTCTGATGTCCGTGTGGTGTAAATACAAGCTGGAGTTAGTCAGATGACATACTAACAAAGGTAGCTATTTCTTCAAGACATGTCTAATCACATAATTAGAAAGGGTACCACTGAGACAAAGTGAAGCTCCTTGAGGGGCTTTCTGTAGCTAACTATCCTTGAACTGTTACTGTCCTCATAAAATGGCAAGGGAACTTTTTCAGAAGCTAATGAGTCATTGAAGAACCACAGCTGCACAAGAGTGGAGCTTTATAACATAAAAATTCCATTAAATTCAGTTGTTCTGTATTATTTTTCCACTCACTGCTGACTTTTTACAAAGATATTCATGGTATAACCATTTTAGGTTTGGTTTTACATAACCAGCCTTCTTTCTGCCTGACTGTACAGCTGTTTTTGTGATGATGAATGCTGATGTCACAAAGGGGATAATACAACATCACTGAATGAATCGGGCAGAAAGAGAAATCCGCTTTGAAAACAGAGATCTTTATTTCCACACAAATACTTTGGTAAGCAGTAAAGAGGAGTGAAGAAATAGAGGTTAGTAAGTCTTCAGGAAACATATATTTCAGAGTTTGCCAGTGTGTGGCAGTAGTCCTTTAATAATTGCACTCTTAAGAAGTTAAATACTGTGTGTTCCACGCTTTGCTGCAGAAGCCAAGTTGGAAAAGGATCCAGACAGCCACTTATAGAGTGCACAGAGAATTCAAGACAAAGTGTAAGACACCATTTAAATAAAAAAAAAAAGTTTAAAAAGTACAGTAGCCTGACCTGAAATGTGATGGATGGAAGCAAATTGTTAGTGCACCCTGCCAGGAAGGAGCAATTTAAAGATGCCTTTAATGCTTTTCCCAATAAAATGATTTTCATAAGCAGCACATTGTATATCTTTCTTGCTTCCTTGGATGTGTTGCTTTTGAATACATTCTATTATGAATCCTGAATCAAACTTTTTCCATCAGAGCAAAGAATTAACATGCTAGTACATTGCAAGCCGCCAGTATATACTTGAAATATACCAAACATGTTACAGTTCAGTAAGGAATAGAGTTGAAAGCCAATGGGTGCTGGGTGCCTAGCTGCCCTTTTGTGCCTTTAAAATGTCCCCCAGAATTGCTGATTGATTTATATCTCTAGCTTTTATTTCAGAGACATCGCTTGTGCTAGCAGCGTGAAACTCCTTACACCAGAGAGGCATGTTGTACTTATACTGTGTGTCCCCTAGGGATTTGTACTGCTGCCCATCACTACTATCTGACCACTTTTCACATAAAGTAGGTTGGTTTCAATGGGAGTTAGGTGCCTACACACCTGTTGAGGATCTGGTCCGAAGGCCCTAGTGGACTCAATAGAGTCTCTGGCTCTTCTCCCTTTTAAGTTTTGTGAAAGTGAGGGAAGGAGTCTGGCAGTAGTTGGCACGAACTGCAAAGCAGCTTTTAAAGGCTCCCCCACCTGAATCTAGTCTGCTGGTGTAGGGCGTTCCCTGCTGTGAGGGGCTGGAGAGATTCAGATGTAATGGTGTTTGCAGCTAGAGGATCTTCAGTGCCATTAAAGACTGTGGTCATAACATGTATAATGTCATAACATTGAGGACTATGGTCCATTTTAGACCTGGGAGACCTGATCATACAGGTTTCAGAATGATTTCTTAGGGGGGTAAACTTATTGGATTATGAAAATGAGGCTTTTTGTGGTCTCTCTTTTGTACAGTACTAGCTGATCCTGCAAGCTGTTAAATCCACAACTACCTAACAGTTCTGCTAAGAACTATTAACTGGACTTTTTTCTTTTTATTGACTAAGTTTATCCGTCTGTAAGAGAGAGAGAGACAGAATCTTGTGGATCTTTGCAGCTGTTGATAGCAGAAGCTTGGTTAAATCTTACCTCTATAAAATTAGCTGATGAGATTGTCTATGACAGGTGTCACTGGTACTAAATAGATGTGGTCACCACAGAAACACCTGTGGATGAGAAGTTAAACTTTTGTGGGAGACATCATAGTATGTCATCTTTGAGATAACTGAATGCATTAATGCAAGGCCTTCTTTAAACATGGAAGTCACACCAATTTAATAGTATTATTTTAAACCGATTTAGTTAAATCCAAGTGTGTGTATACACTCTTCTTAGCTTACATCTGAATATTGGTGGGGGGTGTGAGAGAGAAATTTTGCTGTAAATATAGATGGTATTAGATTCACAAACACGATTTCAGTACAGATAAAAATGTTGTCTTCAAACGTTAATAAAATATAATTCAGACACCCTCCACTCAAGCCCCTAAATACTATAAACTCAGAATATGTACATTTAATTAGGGCTGGTCAAAATTGACAACATATTTATTTATTTATTTTTAGAGTGGGAGGAGTGAAATTTCACCCTGTGTTCACATATAATTCATTTAGCATGGTCCTCAGAGCTGAAAAATTATTAAAAAAGTTTCTTATACATGCCAAGAAAGTGAGGCATGCTGTTGTCCTGTGAATACTTTGCTACCTTTTATTTTACTCTGGACTAACAGACAGGGCTCTCTGTAAAGTGACACGTATTGCAAAATGTGAGGGTTGTAGGCTAGCATTCTTGGGGGTGGGAGCAGAGTCAAGCTTGTGGCGAGTGGTGTTCACTCGCTGTGGTAGTAGTAAGGTGCACGCCTGTGAGTGAAGTAGTCGAAGAAATGGACTGTTAGCTTAACTTTTCTTTTCCTTACTTTTTTGGTTGTCATTTATATTAGGTGTGTGGCAACTTGAGCTATTTCACAATGAAGTTTTTTTAACTTGTGCATGAGTAGTTCTATTTTCTGCTTCAGTGGGGCTACCAGAGTACTTCTTGGCTCATAAAGTTACCTCAATGGTGTCTCATATGAATGAAAAGGACTCTGTGATGCATGCTCTCACTTGCCATTCACTATTCTGACAATACAACACCAGGGTGGGGCATTCCGGGAAGACTTGGCAGTTCATCATATATTTTATCTGAAGGGCATTTGTTCTACAGCTAACACCTTTCATTAGCAAAGCAGGCGTTCCCTTTATATTAACATATATAACTTGTAAAGTCCTCCTCACCCCCTTCTTTTTTCTTTGAAATAAAGGGCCTGATTCTTCACTCCGTTACAAGCTTTGCACCAGTATAACTCCATTGACTGCACTGTTAAACCAGTGCAACAAGGAGGGTGATCAAACCTGAAGATTTGTTGTGGTTTTGTTCTTCTTTTAAATTATTTTTAAATGGCATCTGTCTTAATTTTGAAAAGAAAGTCATTGTGGTGGAAGATGGTGATTTTACACTCTTTGAATATTATGTAAACTATTCTGGATTTATCAGTACTTGTCTGGTTTTAGAAAAATAGCTGGATATTCAAAAAGAGGGGAGATTAATGCTGAAGTTAAGGCCGTATTCATTTTTGTCTCTCTTACTCCCTGTCTGCCCAGAGACTGCTAGATCTATGACCACACATGTAGAGGTAGATACAATGGAAAATCCGTCTTTGGCAATTTAAGAGTGAACTGCACAAAGGCAAATATATGACCTAGCTGGATATATTCTTTCATTCAACTAGCTAATCGTACAGCTGATTCCAAACCAGGCATCTCTACAGAGAACAGTAAACAAGAACAATAAATTAAGAACACATTTAATAACAAACTCATATAAAGTTATGTAAGCCTATGGTATTGTCATATAGAACACTCGTAAAAATTATTGTCCTGACCCAAGAGACAGTTGGAACAAAAAGTTTAATTTCTAAGATTATATATGAATAAAAACTTTAATCAAAAAAGATGTTGGCAAGAACACAATCCAGGAGAAATGATGGGGGAGAGATTTGGGGAGAAAAAAGGTCTGAATGAGTGGGTCTGGTTATAGGAAGGGGGAAGTCCATCTTCAATTTGTGTAGCTCATAAATATTTTTTTAAAAAAATTATTATACAGATGGCATTTGACTCCAGTTAAGATCCATCATATATTTGCTACTAGGGAGATGCTCTGATAGAGGAGTTGAGAGGAGAGGGGAACATACTTGCACATGTGGTGGTTTTGTGTCCAAGAATTGAATGGTTTTAGGGGGAAGGTGTTAAAGAAATTCATCATATGACAAAATGCCAGATGTCTAGAGATCTCCTGATCTGCTTACTCAATGCTCCAGTAAAAGATCTATGTTTTAAGCAGAATGACTAATTTATTTTTTATTGTTAGCAGCTAGATTCTTTATTGCACATTACTGGGGAAAATGTCACTTCTGCCTATGAAATTGTGGTATAGTAAAATATGGAATGTTCTTGTAACGGAAAAGATTTCATACCAATACTGTACACAAGAAAAGCACAAAAAAGACAATAGATATTTAGGAATTTGGCCACCCTTTTGAGTGTCCTCAGAGAAGGAGGGCTCCTCAGCCAGCAAGCCAGAATCTTTAGCCAGGTTCTTTGGATATTCAACTGATCCTGAATAAGTAATGTACATTGTAGTATGTTAACATTTAATATAACGTTTCCTTAATAAAAGGTTTCCAAAGATTGTCCAATGTTTGTCATGTTTCTCCAACTTTATTTGAGATTTAGAATCTATGCCCTAAATGAACAGTATTTTGTTGTGTTTACATCTTGTAAAAAGAAAAATTACTCCACAATGAAAAGTTCAGAACCAATGAAAATATAAGCGGTGTTTATTTTCATTACTTCCAATACCACAAAGGGCTATAGTGAAAAGGAGGTAGGTATCAAGGATATTTCTCACTATTTAATAGGAGAATGTGATGAGCTTTACAACTTGAGTCACTTTCTTTGTCAGGATGTAAAGCTTAACAGCAACCTTTTAAAAGGGTGTCTTGACTCCCAGCAATCTCTGCTACCCTAGAGAAAAATGGCATCTGGGGCAAATCTCTGCTTCTCAATTGGTGGAAAGTGGAAGCTTTACTTGAGGAATTTGCTTTGGCTCAGAGAATTTTGCTAACAGGGTATTTGAAGATCTCTTCCCCAGGTTAATTCTGGAAAGACTGAACTCTTAAAGGTATAGTGAGTTTACAACACAAGCTAGGTAGGTGCAGGTGCTGTAACCTAATAGCCAACAGAGTATTAGCCTGTATGTACCTGAATCTATTTTTAGAGTTGAAAATAATCTGTTAAGTACACCTCTTATCCTCAATCCCGAAAGGCTTTCTGCTTGACCTGAAATTTGTCTTTGGAGTCTCAGCATGTCTTAAATTCTGCAAGGTCCATGGCTGTCTTTAAATCTTATACATTTCAGGGCTTCCCAGGTGGGAAGAAGAGTAAGGAATGCATATTGGAGATGTCTGTGAACCAGGGAAACTCAGGAGTGCTAGTGATTGGAATAGAACAGCTGATTGAAGCCTGAAAATACCCAGAGGAATATAAACAAAGGAAGGGGACCTGCAGGAGACTGGGGTGGGTATAAGGACTTGTTTAAGAAACGTGAATGGTTGAAAGAAAGTAGAAGGGTGCTGTGGGACTAGGAATGAAAGGAGGGAGAAAGAAAGAAAGGTTGAAGGTAGAAAAGTAGAGAGAGAAATGAGATCTGACTGAAGAGATTTCCATAAGCATTTGGTCTTAATGGCTTATCTGAAGTGAGCTTTTGGGGGTTTGCCCATCACAACTAAATATCTCCAGTGATGCTGATTCCACAGCCTCTCTTAGCAGCTTCTTCCTTTGTCTAATTGACTTCACTGTTTATAAAGAGCTTTGTCATAGCACTTATCCTTAAGGTTTTCTCTCTTCAGTTTAAACCATTAGTACTTCTGGTCTCTACACTGACACTGAACCAACTTCTCTGTTCCTTAACTGAGCAAACCCCTTTGCCAATGGGGATTTTGCTTGATTTGAGGACTGCATGATGTGGCCTCCTTTTTTCCTTAGGTCTCTTTTTCCTGGCGGTACAAGTTTTGTTCTGCTAACTTCTCATGTTGTATTTTATCATTTATTTTCTGGATTGTCTTCAACGTATTGGCATTTTTATAGTAGGGTGTCAAAACTGAAGGCTGTACTTCAGCTGCAGCCCACCAATGTTGCATAATGGAATAAAGAACCCCCCGCTTCTTGGTACATATGCTTGTGTTTATGCATTCTAGGGTCACATTTTGTGTTGTGAAGCAGTATAATAAATGTCTGTGTTCAATTTATTGCCCACTATTGTATCTGTACCTCTCTTAAGGTGGTGTTTCTCACCAGCATTCCCCCACCTCCTGCCCGCATTTAATACATATGCACTCTGGATTCTTTCATTAGTGTGAACTACCTCTGCATTGATTTGGATCAAATTTCATCTGGACTAAACTGCATTTTAGTTTGTTTTTTCTGTTGGTAAATATTTATATAGCGTGAATTTACCTGCAGACTAACAAGCCTACATAAGATGCATTTCAGAGGAGAAAATGTTTAGTCTAAATAAGACAAGTCAAGTAAACCAAGTCCTGACACAGGACTTTCTGCTCATTTCTCCAATTTTTCTATATTTTGGTGTATTTTAAGTCTTCCTACTACAGGATGTTGCTAGCTACTCTTCCTTCCTTGCATAATGGGCAGATTTTCTCAATGTGCTCCCTCATTTTTTCCTATAGATAAGAGATTAAATAATTTTGGACCCACCACTGACTCGTAGAACTCTCCTCAATACCTCTCTATAGATCTGCTTACTGTAGTACCATTTAACAATTACACTGTTTGTTTTCAGATAGTGTGTTCTCTCTCTCTCTCTCTCTCTCTCATATCTTATTTTAATTTCAGTTTGAGGAACTCATGTACAACCATGTTGAATGCCTTATAGAAGTCTAGGTGTGTTACTGTATATCTGTTATACTCACCTGTCTAATAAATGTGCTAGATTACAATTAAAAAAGCTGTTGTGTTGACATGATTTTGCTTTTTAGTAACCTCTGCTCTCTCTTATGTATTGTTGGTGTTACATTTTAGAGACAGGATTTGGTCAACATCTTTTATAGATATTATTTTAAAATGTTACAATAAAAAAGTTTGGTCTTTATTTTTTCTTATTTATTTTCAATCTCGAACAAACATTCTAAGGAAAAGATTAAGCTATAAGTAAGAGTAGGGTAAGGAACAAAGAAAGTTTGGCTAAAGGATTGTCAAGAAAAAATAAGTTAGAGGAATGAATTGAAAGTGGAAGCTGTTTATGGGCAATGGGGGAAAAAGAAAAAGAAACCAACATAGAAAGAAGCAGCTTGGGAAAGAAAATGTTGGAAGAAAACTGGTTTCAGAGCGAGAGGTAGAAAGATAAGGGATGATGATGCTAGAGCTTGGTAAATACTGAAAAAAAATCCATGAGTATTTGCACAAATGTTTCAGTGAATTTGCTTAACCATGCTTGAATCCCTTTTGCATTTGCTCCCCATGAACATCAGTATTCTCACCTTTTACTGGCATGAACATTCATGGAAAGAGTATTTCAAAGTTGCAGGCACAAGTATTTGGAGAAACAAGAATGTATTTGACATGTGAATATTTGCACCCAAATTGCTTGCACTTTTATCCAATCAAGAAATAGAAAAAATACCATGTGACTTATGTGACTAATCGTGACTAACACAACTGAAATACTAAATAAAAATACTCATACAAAATGGTTTATGAACAACCCAGCACAAAAGTTGGCAAACAAAAAAAGGGTAACTTTTAAATAATGAAAGCGTGTTTGAAAACTGATGTGCTGTTGAATATTTCATTAACAGATTCAGATGGTATCATTGGCTAAATTTGTTGTGAAATATGTTCATCTTCAATTATTAGGGATCGCAGATGGGGTGGGCTAGTAGCATGGAAAGATTTAGAACGAGAACCAGAATCTTAAAATTAATGTGAAGGCAAAAGGGCTGGTGAGGGTGGGGGTGGAGACTAGAGAAGTAAGGGATCAGCTAAAGATAGGCACCAGGGTGCTGAACATATGGTTTATTTTCTCCAAAATGCTTCTCTTACTATTTAGCTAGTATTCATTTCAGGATAATTGGTCTGCGATTTCTCATATCATACTTTTCTCCCCTCTGGTCTCTGGGCTTATATTACATTTGCCCTTCTCCAACTCTGTAACCTCACCTGCTCTCCATAACTTCTCAAAGGTAACTGATGACAAATGGTTGTGATACTTCTCATCCAGTTCCTTAATAACCTGTCATCTGACTCTGCTGATTTACAAACACGAAAAACAGCAAAGTATTTTTTCACTTGTATCTTATTTAATTCAGATTCCTACTATTCCCAGATCCACTCTAGCATTTATCTCACCAGGTCTTCCGCTGCTACCTCTATCTGTGTGCTGAACACTGCAACAATTGTTAAATATTTCAGTTGTTCCCCAACCTTCTGCTCTCTGAACTCTTACCTCCTTCATCAGGGTCCTACACAATGTTTCATAATCCTTTTACCCACACTATATATATCTAGTTTTAAAAACTATTTTAAAAAAATCCCTTGATTAATATTTTATTTTTCACTTTCCTTCCGAGCTAAATGGTAGCATTAAGCCACAGCCCTGCTTTGGAGGTAGAGCGGAGCTCATTGCTCCAGGGAGAGTTCCAGGAGCAACTATGCACAATGCTTCTTCTGGAGAGTGTAGCCAAAGCACCACTCTCAGAGAGGGTCCCCTCTGCTGCTGGAGCTCAGCTGGCGGATGTGTATGTGGGTGGGCTGCAGTCCTGCTTTCTCCCTCCCCTCCCCATCTCTCTTAGGGCATTTAGATGTGCTAATCAAAAGTGATGCTTGTATTCAGGCAACTATATTCTAGGTGTGTTGAGAGGATGGGGTGGGCGAGGGGTTGTACTCTTTACTTCCTCTCTCCCAGCACAGCCTATGGGGACCAACCACAATCTGGCCCTTTACCCCTATAGTTCTTTACTACCAAGACAAACTTACCCCTTATAGTTTCTCCCTTATACCTTTTACTGTAAATTTTCCTTTCTTCCTTGTCAGTGCAGCCGCATTGTATTCTGTAACTTTCCTAGTTTTCTTTTGTAGAGAGAATCATTCTCTCTCTCCTCTGCCACTGCTCTGTTTCTCTTCTCCCTCCCTCCATTTCACTGATTTGAATATAATGCTCGTAGTAGGTGCTGGATTCACACCCCGGAGACCGAAGCCCACTGTTTTTCCCCGCAACTGGCAAAGAACAGGCAGTACGCTTATAGCTCCTTTTCCTGAGACTCTCAAAGCACTTTATGAAAGTGGTGGTGGTTATCCCTGTCTCAGAGGTGAGGGAACGACTCTCGGGCCCAGCTAGTGTAAGTGACTTGCCTGTGGTTATGCAGCGAATCAACAGCAGAGTCAGGAATAGAACCCCATGTCCATCACTTGCTTTAATCGCTGCACAGCAGTGCAAGTTTCCCCATTCTGTAATGCTAATGTAGGTCAAACCTGACCTGGAGAGAGTACCTCCAGGGAGACAAGAACAGTTTTTTCCTGTGCCCATTCAGTCCTCTACCTGTCTGCTCGGATGGCCACATAGCCCCACTTCCAGGGTGGATAGTTGCCTACTTGGAACTGGGTGAGACCATCTGCCCATTTAACAAAAGCCACCAAACAATTATCTAGTGAAGAAGACTTTTAGTCACTTCTGACCTAGGCCCCATTCCCAGGCTGATCTTTTCCCCACAATGTCTCTGCGCTAGAGCTAGGTGAATAATTGTTTGGTGGGGTTATTTGTTGTTGGACTTTTTTGTGGTGGTGGTTTTGTGTGTGTGTGTGTTTTTTGTGGCAGTTCTGAAAAATTGGAGAAAGACTTTTTGATTTGGGTGGAACTGAATCTGAAACTGTTGTGAATTTTGGTGAAATCGAAAGATCTGTTCCAGAGCAAGGATTTTAACCTGGGTCTTCTATATCCCTGGTTAGTGCCTTCCTACTGGGCTAAAGGTTATGGGAGTAGAGTAAGAGGAGAAAGCTGCACCATTATCGTCTCCTCCTCCTCCTCCTCCTCCTCTGGCTGTTTGAAAATGGCCAAAACTATTTGTGTTAAATTTGTGACTAGTTTCAGGTTGACAGACACTGCATATTTTGTTGAATAAAGTGTTGGTCCAAATATTTTGTCCAGGTCTTCTCAGGAATGAGAGAGTGCAGAGCTTTCATCTACTTTGTTGGATTAGTGTGAATTAGGTTTTAAACACTTTGGGGACAAGGGTGTGAGCACTTTTGTAATCTGAACATTACTACACAAAGTAAGAGTTTGAATCAGCGCCCTAAAGAACACACTGCAGCTCCTGACGCAATAAACCTAGTGCCGGTAAATGTGTAGCTGGCAGAGCAGCACTAACCGCTATGTGTTGAAACACCAAAATTCTTGCCGTGTTCCTTAAAAGCCTTGCATTACTTGGATTCATTTCTGTAGCTTTGGCCTCTTTTCACATGTGCTGCAGCAACTTGTCCTGGATTTGCATCTGATCTGTAGGCAGGTTTGTTTTCTCTTGAATGTGGAGGGGGAGAGGAAAAGGCCTGGTTATTTCTTGTTTGACTCTATAAAGAAAAATGTGTCTCTTGGGTTTACATCTAAGTTTCTGAATTGAAAATGAGCTCCGTGTATTGATGAGTCAAAGCTCACACAAAGATAAAACCAGAAGCCTGTCAAACCGTGGTCTGTTCAGACTTTCCAAACTGCTTGGTGTTCAGAGCTCAAGAGAGCTAGAAAACATTTGTATTGCACTCTGCATGAAACTTTTTTTTTTTCATGGCTCTTAGGCATATTTTACCTGCCTCAAATATTCCATACGCACCTGCTGCAGTAGGATTGCAAAATCTAGCAGTATGATGAAGTTGACTGGAAATGGAACCTGCTTTTTGCCAGCTTGCATAAAGGTTGACTCAGACAAATGGGGATTAGATTGTCCTCGTTCCTACCACTCCCATGCAATGAGACAGCTAAAACTACTACTTTTACAGTTGTTTGTCTTTGACGGCCATATTGTCAGCTGGTGTATATCACACGCCCTTGGAGTCAATGGAGATACAGCAATTTACAGCAGCTTAGGAGCTGGCCTAGTAAATTGATGATGATCTAGTTCATTGTTAAACATAAGTGCAGCAGTTGGGACTCCCCTGGTGGGGTTCTCATTGTGTTTATTCACAAATAGATCAGATTCTTTCAATGAGGCCTAAATAGGAATCAAGGTTTATATGGGCAGTAAAATAGCACTGCAAAATACAATCTCATCTGCATCTCATTCTTCCTGCATGATTTTAAAAAAAAGGCTCTCCTTGGGTTACCTCACACCCACTGATTTGAAAAGCAGCTGAATGAACAAAGGGGTGGGAGTTGGAAGGCCCTGAGTGCTATCTCAATTCTGCTACTGAAGCATTTAGTGGCCTTAAACATGTCACTTAACTTTTGGTATCCGTTTTCCCATCAGAAAAATTGGAATATTGTTTACTCACTTACCTATTAGAAGTGTGGGGAGAATTTAGTGAATGTCTGTCTGTACAGTAGAGCTGGGTGATGTTTTTCAGCCAAAAGTTTTTTTCAGTAAAAAATGAAGATTTGGTGACACTGAAACATTTTGTGAATTCATGTCAATTTCACTGAATATTGAATAAACAAAAACAAAATTTAGAAAAATCAAAATGTTTCATTTTGACATTTTTGAAGTGTTTTTGATTTTTATTTTTGTTTTGAAATTACTTTTCACTTCAACATTTTCTTTAATTTTTTTTTAAAAATTCAGAACTACTTTAAATTATTCAAAATGGAAATGACACTTAATTTGACCTAAAATGATTTTTTTGACTCTTTGATTCACTTAAAATGTTTGTTTTTGGTTTTACTTGAAATGATTTTAAAATTACCAATGAACAGAAAAATCCTGTTTCCCTAGTGTTGCTCTTCAGTACTTCTGAATACCCAAGGTCCAACAGAAATGTTAGGTATTTCATTTATGTGCCAAGAAAATTTATCCGAGCACTGAAGAAAAGGGAATTATGGAGTTTGGACAGTATTGAGTCTAACAAGACAGGGTTTATTGCCAAGAAGAATTTTTAAACTCATGAACAAATAGACTTCCACAATGTATTTATTAGGAGGGTTTATGAAGTCTATAATCTATAAAAGTGTAACCCTGCTAACCAAAGGCACCATGTGACAGACAAACATAAAAGTTAATTTGTGTTTATCGATTGCGTCTGTAATGTACTCATAACCATGGTATTTAGGCACCAAGTGCTGATGATGCAGTGCAGAAGGAGAGTTTGCAGAAGGTTAACCTATATTAGGATGACCAGATGTCCTGATTTCATGGAGACAGTCCTGATTTTTGGGTCTTTTTCTTATATAGGCTCCTATTACCCTCCACCTCATCCTGATTTTTCACACTTGCTATCTGGTCTCCCTAACCTATATCCACAAACGGGCTACAAATAGAGTTAGAGTGACAAAGTGACTGTCAAGAGCCTGCAAATAACTGTCAATGCTCTTATCAGGCACATGCAAGAACCATTTGTTTCCCTTTAGGTGTCGTAAACTATGGAAATGTGACCAGTTTACTTCTGAACGCCCTGCCCCTAGACTCTGAGACTGTCAGTTCTTTCTGAGCATGCGTAGTGCAGTCAGTATGAATTCAGTACATCTGATTCCCCATCTCACAATCAGGTAATTTAGTTTCTTTATTCATGTTAGAAGCTGCTACTGAAGCCTGTAGAACTGGTTCCCAGGACTGAAGTGTTGAGATTCCTTCCAGGCCTAATTTGGATCTCACCCAGTTATAAATCAGGAGTAAATCCACTGATGGCAATGGACTTATAGCTGTGTAAAACCTCTGAGTAGTGGATTAAAGCCCGATTCTGATCTCAAACTCTGATCCTATGGTTTTCAAGCTTAAAAAATGAGGAAGTCCCAGCATTTTGCTCAGTGGGCACCCATAATTAGTATGTTTTCATAACTGAAAAAAAGTAGGAAGTTCCTGTTATGCCTTATAGTACTATGAGAACCATTGCTCACTTTCAGAATGTCACTTTGAAATGGAGAAATGTGTTTTTTCCATATGGTATCTTTAGGAAAATATAATGTTGATTATTTTTTTTAAACTATTGAAAATGAATGACTCAAAAGCAGTGGTTCCCCAACTTGTGCCACCGCTTGTGTAGGGAAAGCCCCTGATGGGCCCGGCCAGTTTGTTTACCTGCCGCGTCCGCAGGTCCGGCTGATCGTGGCTCCCAGTGGCCGCAGTTCGCTGCTCCAGGCCAATAGGAGCTGCTGGAAGCAGCACGGGACAAGGGATATACTGGCTCCCACTTCCAGCAGATGCCATTGGCCCAGAGCAGTGAATCGCAGCCACTGGGAGCCGCGATCATGCGGCAGGTACACAAACTGGCCCGGCCCACCAGGGGCTTTCCCTGAACAAGCAGAGGAACAAGTTTGGGAACCAGTGCTCAAAAGGAAAGGTTAAAAAAAGAGAGCAAATATCTGACACATCAGAACTTTTCCACAGTAAGACAGGATAGTATTATGGAAAACAAACAGCACTTCCCAGACACTTCTGATGCACTTTGAAGGCTCAATCCAACTGCCACGGGGGTTGAAGGACAAATTACCATTGGTTTCAGTGGAATGGGACCCTATCACCATGTAGGCCACTGCATTTTTGTTATGTTAACAGCCAAAAGGTGTCAAACGTCCTATTCTCATTCTGGTTTATGGGAAATCCAAAACTACGTTGTTGGAAGATTTGGATTTGGGAAGTCCAGCTTTCTACTGCTATTGTGAAAAAGGAAATTCATGTGGGAGAGAGTGTTCCTTGATTTAAACAACAAAATAATGTTAATTTACAAGATATAATAGAAAGCCAGACTACCTAGAGCATTGCCAAGGTCATTTTTTAATTACTGGGGCAGGAAGGCATCCCAGACACATTGGGCCTCAGCCTCTGTCCACACAGGAGAGCGGGAAGGGTGTGGGTTACAGCTCCCTGATTCTGAGAGTTGGTCTGCATCAGCCTGGTGAGAGTTGGAACAGTCAGGGGCTGTTCCAGCTTACACCAGCGGAAGGAAGACTGGTGCAGAGAAGCACTGCTGTGTCGCACTCCTTTGTTCCTTCTTAGCCTGGGGCTGGGAGAGACTGTAGTAGTCCCTCCCACCAGCTTTACACCAGGGTAATTCTCTAGTGGTTGTCATAGCAGGGCCTAGCCTAAGCCAGTATCATGCCTTGCTGCTGCTTCAGTTTCCCTCTCCTGGGGTCCCCAGTAGTAGCATGTAGATTTGTCCTTTGAGTCATCCCCTCCTTGGGATTCTGGTGTGTTGAAATAACAGTTCAGTGTTAACACAAATCAAAACCCCCATTTCCCAGATTCTACAGTTCACCTGGATCAATAGCTCCTTTCCAAAACCAGGCCCAGCAGCCAGGCATTCTCTAGAGCCTCTTTCTCTGTACTCATTGTGGAAAAGTTCTCCTCGCCTGGCTTCCATGTTAAACGTGCTGGGCCCAGTTCTGCTTTCAGAAGAGTTAAAACCAGGAATTGGCCCACATTTTCTTTTCCAATGTATGCATCCAGCCTCCTCACGTAGTCACATTCTTCTCCTGCTCAGTGTAATTTAGTAGCAACAGCTTACCTGATTAGGTAAATGTCACTGATTGCATTATTAATTTGTTAATGATATGTATTTGCAATCTGTCTAACCATAACATTTAATTTAAAACAGCAACAAATTTATAAGGAGTGGGGTTACCATGATGTTGTAAATACGTTGTGCACAGATAAGTTAATTCAGAAATCCTATAGCAATCGGTCTCTCTCTCTCTCTCTCTCTCTCTCTCTCTCTCTCTTTAAATTGCAAGTTAATTTTCCTACTGGGCTCTGTTTATCTTTGGTGTCTTCGTTGCTGAAATGACTTTTCTCCAGTAAATCTTGTAATGCTCTCTCTCCATGACAACCAATGCAAACAAACTGAAGGTCTAAAAAGAAGTGGTGACTGGAAGGAGAACCTATAGGGAACAGGCAAAGCAATCTTTAAAGTTCTTAACAACGCAGCAGTGAATGTATTGTCTTAGATCATTCGCTGGGACAAATCCCACTGCCACCTGTTGATCTGTCATATCTGAAATTTCTTCCTTTTTCCCGAATAACTGGCTAGGTGGTAGTAGTGCTGAAAAGGACCTGGGGGGTTATAGTGGATCACCAATTGATGTGATGCAGTTGTAAAAAAAGGCTAATATCATTTTGGGGGACATTAACAGGAGTGTCTTACGTAAGACACGGGAGGTAATTGTGTTGCTCTACTCGGCACTGATGAGGCCTCAGCTGGAGAACTATGGCCAATTCTGGGTGCTACGCTTCAGAAAAGATGGGGACAAATTGGAGAAAGTCCAGAGGAGAGCAACAAAAATGATTACAGGTCTAGAAAATCTAACCTAGGCGGAAAGGCTAAACAAACTGGATATGTTTAGTCTTGAGAAGACTGAAGGGGGACCTGACAACTCTTCAGGTATGTAAAGGGCTGTTATAAAGAGGACTGTGATCAATTGTTCTCTGTGTCCACTGAAGGTAGGACAAGCAGTAATGGGCTTAATCTACAGCTAGGGAGTTTTTCCTAATTTCTAACCTAACTCTTTCTAACTATAAACATTATTAAATTCTGGAGTAGGCTTCCATGGGAGGCTGAGGAATACCCGTCATTGGAGGTTTTTAAGAAAATGTTGGGCAAACACTAGTCAGGGATGGTCTAGGTTTACTTGATCCTACCCCATCTCAGGGGGTTGGACTTGATGATTCAAGGTCGCTTCTCATCCTACATTTCTATCAATAATTGCCCATTTTCCTGAGGTTGAGATGTCTGTATCTGTCCATGTGTATAATAATTTTCCTTATTCTTGGCAGATTTCCCATGCCCACATTTGCCAGGCTTCCCCTGTACAGCCTGGACACAACTGCAGTGTTTGCATTTGTTTGACCATGAGGATTCTTCCCCACTAGTACCCCCTTGAATGTTCGTCACTGATAATGAGGCTGGGCCATTGTTCTGCCGTCCCTGTGTGGTGATTAGCTGTACTGGCCAGCAAAGGACACTAGAACGTGCTGCATCTGTAGTGGTTGCCATTTTGGACAGGGCCAGAGTTTCCAGATCTGAAAGCCTGAGAGTCTATAGCTTGAGTGAAAGAGACAGGCTGTAGCCTGAGCCTGTAACAGACTCGCCACCTGTGTGGCTTGGGCGTGGAAGGGAACATATGACACATGCTGATGATTAATTTAATCTGATCGGCTCCCTATGTGACCAATTGTGTGTGCAAAACTGTGCAGTTGCTGCAGTTTTGCATGCCAGTAGCAATTGTGCATCTAACTTGTGATATATGCACACCTGTACTAGATTTGCAAGTACAATGGCAATATTTGCAGGTAGAAGTTAGGAATACAGTGGCATGTCTGACTTTTTGACAATGAGGTCTATTACGTCCTACAGATGTCTGAGGGTTATACAAAGGTTACAGAATCTGAACTAACTTTTTATCAAAATTAGTAGTTTTATTCAATCAACATGTAGTTCCAACCAAATAAACAGTATACCTTGCAGAGCTCGGCTAACGTCGTTATAGAAATGTCTCCATGTTTGTGTATTTACATGACAAAGCTAACTGGTTCCAAGCTAAGTCCTTCTTTTCAGTTGCTCATAACTTCCTGAAACTTTTAAAGTATGGGCTGAGACTCGAACCTATTAGAATAAGAATTAATTTCCATGTCCATACTTTTAGTATCATTATTATAACTGTTTGCATTGGAGCTCGAAGCATGTGCCAGGCCCGCATGGCACTGGGTGCGGTACAAAGAGAACTAACAGACAGTCCCTCTTCAAAGAGCTTATTGTAACTGACCACAAAAGAACGAGAAACTGTTGGTGATTTTTTTTTTTTCTGCCGGAAACTAGATGGAGATCATCAACTCATATCTGTAAATAGTCATCTGGGTTGAGTTTGAAGCAGTGACTTAGTAGCTGAAAACCTCTGTATCCAATTACTAACCCGCTAAGCCATGAAGCCATCACAAGAACATGTGATTAATATAATACGTATTCTGCTGTGATCATCTTGCAGAATGTCATGTTGTGAAAGTTTTCTTTTTGCTGGAAAATATTTATAATGCTGTTAATCAAAACAGTACTTCTCTGTGCTTATAATGTTTGGATGCAGTTTCAGCATGCAGCTTGTTACTTTCTAAATAAGTAACAGAAGAAATGAATCAGTGGAGATACTAATGAGATTTCAAAATTAGAGACAAGTTAGAGATGGTTCTTTTGACCTGTATGCAAATTTGACACTAAAAATCCCCCCAGCTGCTTCTCTGAGATTTATAGCTACTTGCTCAGTCCAAGTTGTGCAATCTTGTAAACTACTTTTGCATACCTGTTTGGCAGCAACATATCAGCTGAAGTGGTCATAGTGAGTGTGTAGTGAGACATTGTTATGATGGCTACTTGTTTCCATTTGGGTGGGTGTTTGTATGAGATGAAACAATGCTACCCTATTTTTTTGGACTTTGTTTTATTCTTAGATGATCTAAAGAAGGTTGTCACTTGAGAATTCCCCCCTTTCCGTCCTTCCCCCCAGTATTTTAAAGATCATTACAACTTTTCTATTCTAGACCTGGCTTTGTGATTTAGATGGTATTGGTTCATTTCAAAGTGAAACATCCAGTGACAACATTGGTATATTAATTGTTTCCACTGATTTGAATCCGAACAATTTTTGAAAGCTTTCTAGGTTTTTTTTGTTTGAACTTGTACAACAATGATCTCAACCGACAGAGGATGTGAAGAGGTGGTGTGTCAATCAGATAAGAGAAATCAATATTTGTGTACTAACACATTCTGCTACAGACCAATCTTCTGTCAGTCAGCTTGCCCAGTATCATACATACGTTATTTTAAAGGAACAGTTAGGACATGTAGCTCTGCAAATATAGGTCCCAATTCTGTGTTGTACTTAAGCTTGTGAATTACTTTAAGCCGAGAGTAGTCCCATTGATTGCAAAAGAGTTATAGAATCATAGACTTTAAGGTCAGAAGGGACCTTTATGATCATCTAGTGTGACCTCCTGCACAATGCAGGCCAGAGAATCTCACCCACCCAATCCTGTGTCTGAGCCGTTGAAGTCCTCAAATCATAGTTTAAAGACTTCAAGGTGTAGAGAACCTTCCAGCAAGTGACCCGTGCCCATGCTGCAGAGGAAGGCAAAGCCCCCCTAGGGCTTCTACCAATCTTCCCTGGAGGAAAATTCCTTCCCAGCCTCAAATATGATGATCAGCTAAACCCTGAGCATGTAGGCAAGACTCACCAGCCAGACACTCAAGAAAGAATTCTCTGTAGTAACTCAGATCCCACCCCATCTAACATCCCGTCACAAGCCATTGGGTATATTTACTGCTAGTAATCAAAGAAGAATTAATTGCCAAAATTAGGTTATCCCATTACACCATTACCCCCTCATAAACTTTTCAAGCTTAGTCTTGAAGCCAGATACGTCTTTTGCCACTACTGCTCCCCTTGGAAGGCTGTTCCAAAACTTCACTCCTCTGGTGGTTAGAAACCTTTGTCTATTTCAAGTCTAAACTTCCTGATAGCCAGTTTATATCCCTTTTGTTTTGTATCCACATTGGTACTGAGCTTAAATAATTTCCTCTCTCTCTCCCTGGTATTTTATTCCTCTGATATATTTATAGAGAGAATCGTATCTCCCTCAACCTTGTTTTGGTTAGGCTAAACAAGCCAAGCTCTTTGAGCCTCTTTCATAAGACAGGTTTTCATTTCCTCGGATCATCCTAGTAGCCCTTCTCTGTACCTGTTCCAGTTTGAATTCAATCCTTCTTAAACATGGGAGACCAGAACTGCACACAGTATTCCAGGTGAGGTTTCACCAGTGCCTTGTATAATGGTACTAACACCTCCTTATCTCTATGTGGAAATACCTCGCCTGATGCAATCCCAAGACCGCGTTAGCTTTTTTCACGGCCATATCACATTGGCGGTTCATAGTTATCCTGTGATCAACCAATACTCCGAGGTCGTCGTCCTCCTCTGTTACTTCCAGCTGATGCCTCCCCAGCTTATAAAAATAGTTCTTGTTATTAATCCCTAAATGCATGACCTTGCACTTTTCACTATTAAATTTCATCCTATTACTATTACTCCAGTTTACAAGGTCATCTAGATCTTTCTGTATGATATTCCTGTCCTCCTGTGCTGGCAATACCTCCCAGCTTTGTGTCATCTGCAAACTTTATTAGCACATTCCCACTTTTTGTGGGAAGGTCAGTAATAAAAAGATCGGTCCCAAAACCGATCCCTGAGGAACTCCACTAGTAACCTCTCTCCAGCCTTACAATTCACCTTTCAGTACGATCCATTGTAGTCTCCCCTTTAACCAGTTCATTATCCACCTTTCAATTTTTATATTGATCCCCATCTTTTTCAGTTTAGCTAATAATTCCCCATGAGGAACCGTATCAAATGCCTTACTGAAATTAAGGTAAATTAGATCCACTGCATTTCCTTTGTCTAAAAAATCTGTTACCTTCTCAAAGAAGGAGATCAGGTTGGTTTAGCATGATCTACCTGTTGTAAAACCATGTTGTATTTTGTCTCAATTGCCGCTGACCTCAATGTCCTTGACTACTTTTTCCTTCAAATTTTTTTCTAAGACCTTGCATATTACAGATATCAAACTGACAGGCCTTTTGTTGCCCAGATCACATTTTTCCCCCTTTCTTAAAGATAGGAACTGTGTTAGCAATTCTCTAGTCATACGGTACAACCGCTGAGTTTACAGATTCATTAAAAATTCTTGCTAATGGGCTTGCAATTTCATGTGCCAATTCCTTTAATATTCTTGGATGAAGATGATCTGGGCCCCCTGATTTCATCCCATTAAACTAAATCATCCTATCAAAGCACTTACATTTTATGCTCATATTTAAGTGTTGAATTGGAACTATAGAGATAGGTAAGACATATGCAATGTAGGACAGAGTGTAAAAACCTTTCTATGGAATGGGAAGGGGTTGTTCGTTTTTGTTTTTTTTTTTTCTGGACCCTGCTTTGTTCTTTTCACATAAGACAGTGGTTGGCTGAAGTATCATACTAGAAGATCATCTCCGCCCATGCCCATGCCCCATCTGAATGTTATTGCAGTGAAATTCAAGGTGGCATTTCCAAGATGCAGGAGTGAGCAATGCAAAGGAACAAAATAGGTGGAATAACTGGCATTTGCTGATCTATGTATATTCATATTTAAACAGTATTTGGAGTACAGTCTTTATGCACTGCCAGAGGATGCATAGCTGTAAACTGGGGCCAGGAAGAAAGCCCCCTAGCTGACCATATAATGTATTTCAGAATTGTCCATGCATGTTTTTTAAGGAGGTCATATCTGCCTTGCTCTGAAGCATCCAGGTATAGGACTCTGCCAGATATACTACTTCTCTCATACCTGAAAACAGATGCATATGTGAGCATGCACTCGCGCGCTCTCTCTCTCTGTGCTGCCCATCAACATAGTATTTGAATGCCTTCCATGTAAAATCAATACCAATAGCCAAGTCCCTAGTGGACTTCATGTAGTCTCTGAGATGGGACACAACAAGAAATGGATTCAGACTAAAACCCTTGGGGAAGTTTGGATCTGAATTTGGATCCAAGCTTAGTGCCTTGGGACTGTACCTAGACATGACATGATATATATGAGAGATGTGGAGTGAGGCTATATTCTGAATGGAGAGGAGAGTTTTTAAATGTTTGACTGTTGTTCCCTGCTATAAACTCACATAGGAGGATTCATTCAGATACTGTAGGAACTGTTTCCATGGGTCCTGAGGTGAAGTGTGCTAATAAGTACATATGTAGGGCTTCGAGAACTCATTGACATTACCATTCAAAGACCTTAGCTTTTGAATACTATGATTTGAATATCAAATTGTTAGGCTAACAAACTTGAGGTGTGGGAAATTGTCCCTGAGATGGGGGAGGAGGGAACACATTGACCAGAGGTGGCTGGAAGAGGGGATAGTTTAGTAGGGGTAGGGATGCAGAGAGGGTGTGTCTATAATCAGCATGCGATATGTGAATGAGATGACTTGATGGAGAGACACACATAACCCTCCCCTGCTTAACTTATTATTGAAGTTTAGCCTGGAAAGTGCCCCTTTGTGAGACCAATGCACCACTCACCTTCTGGCCTTGCCTCACCACTTTGATTTTGCAGGGCTGCCAAAAGGAGGTCAGAGGTGCAATGTGAAGTCCTGTAGTAAGGCAGCGTAAAAAAAGGAAAAAGAGACAGACAGGTAGACAGTACATCAGGCCAAGTACAGTTTCTGTGCCTTACTTCAGTAACAGGGTAGGAAAGAGGGGCAGAGGTGAGTTCAGTAGAACATAGGGGTCAATTCCTGTAAACGGAGGTGTCTGAACACTCTTAGAAAGTAATGGGAAATTAATCATGAAAGTTGTATGGCTAGAGCAGGAAATCCCTGTAGATAAAGTGAAATGATTCAAGGATATTTTTTTAAACATTATGTAACAGAAACATTGTCCAAAACTCAATGAAGGAATGATGTGATGCTTTAGGATGTCATGTAATGTCCTCATAGCAGACCATGGTTTCATCTGATTGATGTCACAAGGACAGAAAAAGAATGCTGTGGAGAAAGAATCCCTCACAAGTAATCCTAGCACCTCAGGAATATCAGTTTTTGCTGACTCAGGGAAGGGAGGAGGGAATAATCTTAAAACCAGATGGGTTAATAGATTCCAAGGCCAGAAGGGATTATCGTGTTCATGTACTCTGACCTCCTGTACAACACAGGCTGTAGAATTTCCCCAAAATAATTGCTAGCGCAGACCTTTTAGAAACACATCCAGTCTTGGTTTAAGGATGGTTGGTGATGGAGAATCCACCATGACCCTTGGTAAATTGTTCTAATGGTTAATTAGTGTCACTGTACAAAAAAAAAATTATGCCTTATTTCCAGTCTACTTGTTTCTAGCTTCAACTTCCAGCCATTGGCTCTTCAATCTATCAGAGAAAGGTGTAGCATGATCCAGTTATTAAATATTTGTTCTCCATGTAGATACTTAAGATTGTAATCAGCTCACTCCTGCTCATTTAGCAAACTAGATTGAGCTCTTTGAGCCTATCTATCACTATAAGGCATGTTTTTTAATCCTTAAATCATTCTTGTGGCTCTTTTCTAAGCCCTTTCCAATTTACCAACATCCTCCTTATTACATATTTTATTATTATTGCTACATATTAGAGCTGTGTGGTAAAAAAGTGACTAAAGCTATGCAAAACACAGAATTTCTTTGAGCCTGATTGCACGCATTCCACTGGGTGGGGGTGGGGGAGTGAAGGGAACACTACTGGGCTCAAAATGGCAAGGAAAATGATAGCAACAATGTATAACAATGGGATTAGAAGTGCTTGCCACTCCTAGCTCTTATTTCAAACTGTTTTTTAAAAGGATCTTTCGGTACAGTTCCATTTTTATGGTAAAGTATAAAGATTTGGCCTTTGGCAGCCAAATCTTCAGAACATGGCCTTCATGGGGGGAGCGGGGAAGGAAGAACTGGATCTGTGCTCTTTTTTTTTATGCTGCTCTGAGGTATAAAGAAGGTATTGGCTAGTTTCTGCTTGGGTGGTGTATTATTGTGGGTTTTTAAATAAACAAATTTTGTTTGTTAGTCTTTATCTTTAAAAATGTCAGGAAGTCTCTTTCCTGTTTTGTGTGGTTTTTTTTTTTTTTTTTTTTTTTAGTAGTGGCATACACAAGTGGTGGCCCACACAAACTATGGAACTGAGTATCTTGCATGTGAAAAAGTAAACCTCTCAGGTAAAGGACAGTTTATAATGCAGTTTCAAGATGTGGCCCCAGAGATCTCACTTTAATACAGAATGGAAAAATTTGGAAAAGCAGAAAAATTGATTACAGATGATCAGCAGAAAATTTTTGTATTTGTAATGTCTATATTTTAAACCAATAGTTGCAAATTACTTCCTTCTTACTTGCCTTATCTGACCTCAGGATTCTGTATTTCTCCTGCTGTAGCAGACAGCATCCCAAGCAGTGACATAGCTGTTTTCTCATTTACTGCACACAATCTAGCAACTGATGCATCTCATCAGATCTACTTTTTAAGGATTCCAGGGTTTTTTTTAAAGCAAGTCTTTGCTGCGCGGCATGAAATCCAAAGACAAAGAACAAACTTGTGCATCTCATTGGAACTAAATCAATGTACATTGTGTTATGTTTTGTCACAACATGTGCATCAATTTTCTTTCATTGAATAGCATAGTAATTCAAATGTTCATTTGCTCTTATTTTTTGTGCTGATGCAAAGATGGGCTTAACATTCCCCCCCAGAGCGCCCTCATATATGCATACATGCAACTAGCATCTTTGGGTTAGTAACTGCCATATGGGGCAAATTTCAGGCTAGGTCAGTTCTGGAGGCTGAATATATTGGCATTGATGGGCCTCCTTTTAACTTTGCGGAAGGTTGACTAAGTGGAAGCTTTGTTTGCCTTTTGGGTTAGATAAAGATGTAAATATATTTGCCACATAGCAAAAATTAGGATTACTAAAAAGGTGTGTGTGTGTGTGAGAGAGAAAATATCATACATGTAACCATCAAAGCTAAGCTAGCAAAATCCTGACTGTAGATGCAGTCATGTCAGGAAAAAAGTGTGTTTTTACTGGTATGTAGAGGAGCGGACTTACCCCTGCAGTGCCTCCTGCTGGTCTGTTCTGGGAATTAGCTCTTTTCCAGCATCCAGAACACCCTCTGCAGGCCAGTGATCCGCCTATCCTCTGGCCCCTGTGCCCCTTCCTGGAACCCACCCCTTTATCTGGAGTGCTACCCCCTTTGGTAATAACCCCTTTTTCTCAGGGTCTCCCCTCCCCAGGGAACCCCCACCCACTATCCCCATCTTGCCTCAGTATATGGCTACTGCCAGTCATCAGGCTGCTCATCACTGGCAATGTTGGGTTTGGACCTGCTGCCTTGGCCTACCTCTGGGCTGCCCTCCGCAACCCCCAGTACCTTTTGGCCTTCTGCTAGGCCACAGCCTGGGGTTTTCCAGGCTGGAGCTCCCCAGCCCTGCTTCACTCAGAAACTCTAGCCTTAGCTCCCTACAGCCAGACCTTCTCTCTCTACAGGCAGACAGAGACTGTTTGCTTCTGGCTTCCCTGGCCTCTTTATACAGGCCAGCTGTGGCCTGATTGGGGTGTGGCCCAGCTGCAGCCACTTCCCAATCAGCCCAGCTTAGTAGATCCCAGCCACAACCTTCCCCCAAAGAAGTCTTTGCTGGTATAAACTGGGTCTGCTCTAGCTACACTGGCAAATGCTTTCCTAGTGTAGACAAAACCTCAGGGTGCTTTCTTTGTATATACTCTCAAAGGGTTATATTCACCACCAGGCAAAGGGTCAAAACAAAGTCTGTGCACTATTAAGTTTCACTTCAGTCCCACGCAAGCCCAATTTGGAGGAATTAAGTGGGACACAGGGCTATTGAGGCCCTCTGCCCAGGGGTGAATATCACCCCAAGTGTGTTTCATATGCCATAGGTAGAAGAAAAGGAAAAATGAATTGCATAAGAGAAGAATATTTGGTCTAGTCATGTTTACAAAGATATAAGCCAAACATACTTCCAGAAGCCTCAAAGCACTGAGGAAATTTGTTGAGAAGAGGCAGGAAAAGTTGCTTATGTAAATGAAGTGTGTGGTTATCAATAGTTTCTTTTGGGAGAAGCAGGAAGTAAACACTCTATTTTTGCTTCTTTAAGTTTGCTATATTATAGTAACAACCTTCAAAGCACTTTATGGGAAATGTTCTTGGTAGAGTAAGTTAACTGTAAATCTGTTGGAAAAAAAAGAATCTTTTTTTATTGCCTTAGGGCTACATATAGTAATGTTTACGTCACACTAGCACGTAAGTGGAAAAATGTAGTAAACTTTCCGGAGAAATCAAGCCATGTCTGTGTGTGAAATTCTCTGTTCTCCCTTTCTCTGTCTCGTTATCTGGAATAATTATTGATGTGTGGTGTATTATCTAATTAGGCATGTGCTCTGGTATTTTAAGAAGTGAGAATCACTTTATGTAGTAGCTGGTAAGTTAGTGTAATTTGATATTTTCTTTTTGAGAAAAGACCTTTCCCTTGAGGACTGTTCTTTATTTTTAGATATGGTGCAATGAAAGTTTCAATGAGATCCAGTGAAAATTATTCATAACACCAAAGGCTGCATTTAAGTAGAATGTATTTTAAGTACCTATTAAGGTCCAAATACATGCGTGTTTCAATAGAAATATAGCAATACAAGCAACTCAAACCTCATCTAGCTCCCACTGAGGTCAGCTCTCACTGACTTCAATAGGAGTTAGATCCAGCCCCCTCATACACGTCACTGGAATTTCAGAATGAATATCTGACATATATATTCAAACAAATTGCAGGAGGCTGCACCTTTATCAATCACAAAACTGATTCTTCTCTACTCTGCACCTTGTGTAGGTTCTTGCACCTCTGTGTAGTTGTTGTAGATGCTCCCACATCAGAAAGGTAACATTTTACAGCTGCTTTGCACAGGTATTAATGATGTCAGGTGAAAGGCAGGAAAGAATCAGGCCCCATAAATACAAAGTTCTAAGGGTAGCTAGTCCCTCTATCCCCACCCAGCATAGCAGCTAGCAGACATATCCGTGTGACTCACCAGACACAATGTAATCTGACATTGCAGAAACATTTTGATAAGATTCAATTGAAAATGATTAGAAACAGACAGAACATCATAAAGTTTTCACACTTTTTTTCCAGTCTGAAAAGCTGTGGACAACACAAGCCCCAGACTGGGGCTCTGACAAGGGCCCCTATAGCCTTGGATTTAAAAGGTCTAAGATGGGGCTGAGTGTCAGCATATCTTGCAACAAACTCTTGCTGATGATGGACGTGTAGCTTACATCAGGAGCTGCCCACCCACCTCTGAGACTGCTAATTGAGTCAGTGCTAAAGTAAACTTCTGGCCAGTCATTTGCAATGTTGCCAAAGTGCCAGGCATTGACTCAGGCCACGTCTACACTACAGGATAAATTCGTATTAGCTTAAACTGATTTTATAAAACAGATATTATAAAGTCGATTGTGCGCGTCCACACTAGGCACATTAATTTGGTGGTGTGTGTCCATGGTCCGAGGCTAGCATCAATTTCTGGAGCGGTGCACTGTGGGTAGCTACTGTAAAATAATGAGGCCAATAATGTCGATTTGCGTCCACACTAACTCTAATCCGATATAGTAATATCGATTTTAGCATTACTCCTCTCGTTTTGTAAGAGTACAGAAATCGATTTAAAGAGACCTTTAAATCGATAGAAAGAGCAGTGTAGTGTGGACAGGTGCAGCGTTAAATCGATTTAACGCTGTTTAAATCGATTTTAACGCGTAGTGTAGACCAGGCCTCAGAAACTACCCTGGAGTGCTGAAGTAGAGTTCACACAGCAGCACTGAGACCCCTGAGACAAAATCCTTTTAAACCGTTCAGCAGCTCTGTTGCTGCCTTGATGAGGGAGCGCTATGGTAGCATTCAAGAACTGAGAAACAGGCCAAGCTCCAGCAGGATAAACTGTGGACCAGCATAAAAACTATCTGGGGCAGTCCTCAGCCTGTGATGTTTTTGTGTAACAGGCTGAAAATGAAGTGCAGGGAACAAATCTAATAATAATAATAAAAAAATGACTAAAACAAAAAGAGAGCACACAGATAAACAGACCATTCCTACAGTCACAAAGTCCTCATTAGTTAGTGTGGGGCTATTAGATGTAAAATGGGCATGGCTCCTCATCCAGTGGGAGAATGTCATGCAAGTGCCTGGTTAAGCAATGATAGTGTAGTGCTCACATGAACCATGAACTGTATGACACAATCCCATGGCACTCAAGGCGTCATTGTGCTTGGCATTGCACAGGCATGTATCCACAGGCAGTCACTGCTCCAAAGGGTTTGCAATCTGAAGAACAGACATATGAAATATTATTTCCATTTCACAAGCCCAGTAAACACAATGTAAGATTCAGCTGTTTGAATTGCAGCCTATATTGACACCCTGTTTGTTAACCACGCTAAGTGGACAACACCCTGTAGGAAAACATGGGACAACGGTGGAGGACTCCATTAGCGTGCATGATGCTACAGAAATGTGGCCCAGTGGGCAGGCTAGCAAAGGTAATGGCGGACCAGCAATCATTATCTCTGTGGGCCTGGGGGAGGGAGGCTTCAGCATTGCCTCTGTTGGTTCAGGCCTCTAGGCTCTATTGTCCTACTACTAATAAAGAATAATTTCCTTATGGACTTTGTTTCCAGTGAGGGAAAGGGTAACTTTCACTGGAAATCTGGTCAACATGTTCCTAACAGGCTTGAAATGCACAGTTAATTTTCCCTACTGTTCTATTGGGCAGGGCAAGGCTGGGCTGGATTGAGGTAGGGGCTTTAGGGGCTGCAGCCCAGGGCCCTGCAAAAATAAATCACGAGCAGCGATCTCTGGGCTGCTAAAAGGGGTACTCAGGCAGGCTGCCTGCATGCCGTTGCCCAATGCCGCTCCCAGAAGCAGCTGGCTGCTAGCACAGGAACCAGCCAATGGGAACTATGAGGGTGGCGCTTGCAGGCGTGGGCAGTGCACGGAGACCCACTGCCCCCTCTCCCCAGGGGCCACTTCCAGCAGCAGCGTGGGGTTATGGCAAGCAGGCAGCCTAAGTTTTGCTGTGCCACTGATCGGAAGCTACCTCTGGTAAGCGCCTCCTGGCTGGAACCTGCACTCGCACCTCCTCCTCCACCTCACCCCTGCCCCAGATCAGAATCCCCCTCGTACATCCAAACTCCCTCCCAGATCCTGCACCCTCTCCTGCACCCCAGTCCTCTGCCCCAGTCCCCTCCTGCACCAAACTCCCTCCCAGGAGAAAGACTTTTATATAGGGGCTACACAAAATCTAACAGCCCTGGGCCCACAGGAGAATTAATCCAGCCCTGCCACTGGGGTACGATTATTGTACCATACAGCTGGGAACTCATGTATTTCTATTTAAGGGAACTATAGAAGAAGAGATGGTAACTAGTGGCTGTTGAGAGCCATTCAAAAGCACAATGTGGTGATGACACATTTGTCTATCAAGCAGGGTTAAGCACCGTACAGTAATAACCTATTAAGTCTTTGATACAGGGTGCCAGTTCTCTGGCGGTCCTTTTTCTGCTATCCAGTCCACCTTTTACAATCTGTAAAAGTCTACTCTCCATTACCTTCTCTCACCCACATAAAAGGCCGTGACTCTCTCCTGTTGGGAAGAAATCCACAGCTGATGCAATTTCCACTTATTTGCTAGAATCTCAAGGTTAACATGACAGGATTGCATTGTGCTGGTGCTTACTGTCATAGAAAATGTTGGAGTGAAATCTCTGTTTCTTATGGAGATCACCCACTCTTTGGAAATCGTTAAATCATCCCCCCCCCCCCCCCCCGAGCTGTCTTATCCCTGGGGCTCTGACAATATTTTTGAAGGGCTCATTTTCATCTCTGGAATAGACTGGATTGCACAAAGAATAAAGTATTTAAAAACAAATCACATGGGAGGATAAAACTCTGCTTCTCCCTGCAAGTCTCAAACCCCAGCCCCAATTCCAATTACACAAATAGAACCATGTGCTATTTGTGCTATATACTCCATCTGTTTTTTTCAGAAATCAAGTACAAGCATTTCCAGCAAGTCCATTTAATATAAGCTTGCTTGCTAAGTGGTGCTGCTTTTCCTGGTGGTTCTGATTTGAAGCACTGTTTAACTAGGAAAACAAATGATTTAGTTCCACTAGGAAAACAAATGATTTAGTTCCTCCTCTGCAAGCAGTTGTATCCTGGTAGGTGGTAGTTACCGCTGGTTAGGAGAGGGAGGACATTTTTGTGGGAGCCTCTTCTTTGGCATAACATTACTGAGTAGAATGAGTTATTTATGTACATCATGGCTGGAAGGATATGCTGGACAAGTTTAGAACTCTCAGGACCTAGATGGTCATCTTACAGTTTGACAGTAACTTTAGTCAGTTTAGACATTCTGCTGAGATTTCATCAAATATGTAAATAAAGCTTTAAAGAAAATGAGCTTGACTTGAACATCTGGAGGACTAAAAGCAGGAAGAATAAACAAAAGCTCCTGCTGTATTTTGTGCCAATGTTATTAGCAGCACAGATACAAATGCAAATGACTAAAGCTGGGGGGATCTATTTTTAGCCAGTAATTTGTGACATATTTAACCCCTTTCCTGTTCACAAATTATCCAGGAGCAGGTTTAAATTCTGACCAATTTATTTGTTAGCGGAATGTATCTGTGAATACATTTCAGCATATGGATTGCTGACCCATTATTCAAAATATCTGGGTGAAACTTTTTCAATGAACTAGTAAGTTGCAGTTTTGAGGTGACAGAAACTATTCTTGAATTTGGGTTGAATTTGGCAACTAATTTTGCTTGAATAAAAAATGTGCAATTCTTTTGTCAAAGTCAAAATAGTTCATTTTTGACATTTTCTACATAAATCATTTTGACGTTTCATTTGGAAATAAACTGTTTCGTTTGAAAATATCATTTCATGTGATCTGAACAATTTTTTTCCCCAGTTTTGTTTTGGTGAGAAAAACAACAACAACAACAAAAGTAGCTTCAGTTTGAAATTAACCATTTTTTTTGGGCAGGGGGGAATCATTTCAGCCACTGACCTAAAAGATCAAGTATTCCTCAGTTCCACTCTTCAGCATGACTATTGTCTGAGTGTTCATGATTTCTGTGGTGTGATTTGTCACACCTGCAACAAACTTTGACGGCTACATGAATGCTTCTACCCATGATATTGGTACAAATACATATTTGTGGTGGGCATTTGCAATGCTTTCTGTTTCTGCAGATTGTTTTGTGAAGACAAATGTGCTCATGCAACAGTTTGTGGAAAACTAATTGAAGGGTTGTGGCAAATTAGGGCTGTTTGTTTGAATGGATGCTCGTCATCTCTTTTTTGGCACTACTGACCCTGCTCTACAAGTAACCTACCATACTTGATGGCTGTGTGGGGCCAGAAGGATTGTTATGTAAGTGAGAGGAACATATCAACATGCGTTGCACAATATGTAGAAGTGTAAGGGTAAATTAGCAGCCTGAGTGCACTAGTTTCTGTAGGCCAAATTATCAGCCAGATTTTCACTGAGCCTCCCTTTTTGTACCCACACAATTGTAAGCTCAGATAATTGAAGGTGAGTTTACTGTCACTTGGGTTTCTCAGTAAGGTATTTGGGCATCTAAATGGCCTAGATTGCATCCAGAAATCATGGCAGGAACAAAAATGAGGCCACACATTCTAGGGCACAAGAGAGTGACAGAAATTATTTGTGCCACCAAATGTAGGTGTGAAAAGGAAAGACAACTTTAGTGGTAACCAGAGGCAGATTTTGCAAGTTTTATTCAGCTGGCAATGGAAAAAATAGCAAATTTAAGACATTTTAAAACTTTCCCTTCACTGGTGGGTGACTTTGTTATTCTCAATGGTCCAGATCCATGGCTATGGCTGAACTCAGCACGGTGCAGTTTGTAGGACAGGGGTCTAAAAGAGGAGTCTAAAAGAGCATGGCTTGGTTAGCCTAGCAAAAGGAAGGTTGAGAGGGGTATGATTGTGCTCTCTAATTACAGCAGCAATGTAACTACCATGGAGGGAGAAGAGCTAATTAAGTCAAAGGAAAATGTTGGCACAAGAATAATATATATTGGATATAAACTGGCCATAAATCAATTGAAGCTGGGAATGAAAAGGTTTCTAACCATCAGAGGGATGAGGTTCTAAAACAGCATCTCAATATAAGTATGGGGTGGGGGGGGGCGCAAACAACTTAATTAACTTTAAGAAGGCACATGATACATTTATGAGGGGATTATATGATGGGGTTTCTGATAACAGGGGAGGGACTATGTGACCCAGGACGTCCATTCCAGTTCTATGCCCCTATAATGCACAGGGACATTTGGCCACATCCTCTTTCCTCCCTTTTTGCTTGCCAAGCCTGTAATAAGGAAGGGGATGTGGCATAAGTGCCCCATATCATCTCTGTGCCCAATGGAAATCACTGTCTTGCTTGGGAGGTTCTTCCTGGTCTATTTATACTAGCTTCTGGGCCAATTTAGGTAAGTGGTGAAGTGGAAAGCAGCCTCACTGTACTGGGCTATCTGGCCCAAGATGATTCTTAGATAAATATTTTATTTTGCAGTGGTCAGAGGTGAAAGTAAGTCGGTATGGTCCGGTATGGCATACCGGCAAGAGTTGGTATGCTGTGCCTGACTGGACCGGCTTCCCTGGCGGTGATTTAAAGGGCCCAGAGCTCCAGCTGCTGTGGGAAGCCCTGGGCCCTTTAAAGCACTGCTGCCGGAGCTCCAGCAGCGGGGCTCAGGCAGCACTTTAAAGGGCCAGGAGCTCCGCAGCGGCCAGAGCCCTTGTGCCCTTTATTTCACCCCTGAGCCCTAGGGCTCCCAGCTGCCTCTGCAGCTGGTAGCTCTGGGGTGATTTAAAGGCCCTGGGGCTCCCAGGCACAGCTGGAGCCCCAGGGCCTTTAAACGCCTCCTCCAGTTGAGGCCACGCCCCCACTCAGGACTCCAGCATAGCGGTAAGTCCGTTCAGTTACTTTCACCCCTGGCAGTGGTGGTGTAGCTATGTTGATCCCAGGATATTCGAGAGACAAGGTGGGTGAGGTAGTATCTGTTATTGGTCCTACTTCTGTTGGTGAAATAGATGAGATCCTGAAGAAGAGCTCTGTGTCGCTCGAAAGCATCTCTTTTTCACCAACAGAAGTTGATCCAGTAAAAGATATGATCTCGCCCACCTTGTGTCTCAAGTATTTTATAACTACAGCCAGGAGTGGGGCCCCACTGTGCAATATAAGTACGTCGATGGACATTCTAGAGCTGGTCAGGAAATAGTTTTCCGATCCTGGGAATAGCTCGGAGAGTTGAAAATGTTTTTCCATCATGAGTTGGGACAAAAGACTGAAATCTCAAAAATAGTCACCAACTGAAAACCCTTTTGGCTTCTGGTCAATCAAAACATTTTGCAATTTCTAAATTGAAATGTTTCATTCCAGTTTCAACTTTACGTTTTTCCCCCCAATCAATCTAATTTACATTTTGAAACAAAAAGCCATTTTGAGCTGGACATTTGAACATTTTGTTTTGAAAATAAACATTTTTCTTGACCTGTTCCACTCAGGGAAATTTGTCAAATCAAACTGTTTTACAGTTTTGGTTTGGCTGAAATAAGGACTTGACAAAAAAATTCCCAACCAGTTTGGCCCTACCCCAAAGACCCTACAGTCTAATTCAAGTCATAATGTTACGAGTCAGCAGAGCAGCAAGTAGGAGGGAAAGGTGGGGGGGACTGAGCACGAGATTAACGGTAGCAGTATCTCATGGTGGTATAACCTAACCGTGGCTCCAGCTTGATAGTTCCAAATCATGTACAAGTTTTCTTTAAATGACCATTTAAAAATTGCATATGGAATCATCACCCCTGGTGCTACCTGAACACTGCCCTACCCCTGGCCTAGCTTTGGTTAAGAAAACATTTGAGACTGCATGGTTTTGTTTTTTGTTTGGGGGGAAGCGGAGGGGAAGAACGGGAAGCTTAAGTTAGGAAGATTCTTTTCTAGTTGAATATTAAAGCATGAAAGGGAAGAAAACAAAACACATGACAAGGAATGTATCCATGCCCCAGCAGTACCTTTATCTTTCCTTTTCTGCTGACTTCCTGCTAAGAAAGCTTTGGCAGCTTTTAGGACAGTGTCTAAACTTTGCAAGCGTAAAGGAATTCAAATGGAACCCTGGACGTCATCACATTTTCCAAGTTGGCTATAAATCACAGTTTGTTATGGTTATTTCTTGTGAGGCAGAACATGTGCAAGGAGATAAGAGCCCAGGGGAAGGAGAAGGGAAGGGTATCTCAGAATAAAAGGCATACAAGTAGGAAATGCCTCATAAGAAATGTTTTGACAATATATATCTACATGCAGAGGTAGCTGAATGTCTGTTGAGGAGCCGGTGTTCCCTTTATTTATTTATTTTATATACTCAGCCTGGCATGGAATTAAAAAAAAAATCTGTCTCCTGCCATTCTGATTTGGCACAGCTGAAAATTGTATTTTGCCCCCCTCAGGCGGTGGCAATATAGCAAATCATAGGGCAGATCCTCAGCTGGTGTATATCAATTGATATACGAGTGGAGTTCTGCTGATTTGCTGAGAACCTGCCTCCTAGAAATGAGAGATGGAAAAGACTCATACACTCTATATTCCTGCCACTGAGTTCCCTATTGTACATCTGTCCTGTCTAATGTTAAATATCCCAAGTATGGGGGCTTCCACTGTTTCTCCTAGGAGACTATTCTACTGTTAATTCAAGCTCCCTTTCAGAACGCTTTCCCTGATGTTCATTGTAACTGATGCGGGCTCACCCCTGCGGTGCCTCCTGCTGGTCATCTCGGGAATTAGCTCTCCAGCCATCAGAGTGCCCTCTGCAGCCAGTGATCCACCTTACCACTGGCCCCGTGTCCCTCCCAGGACCCCAGTGCCCCTTTCGCTGGGGTGCTGCCCCCTGGCAGTAACCCCCAATCTCAGGGTCTCCCCTCCCAGGGCAACTCCCACCCCCTATCCCCACCTCACCTTTGGCTACTGGCAGTCACCACTTAGCCCCCCTTCACTGAGGCAGACTGCAGTGTATGAGCCACTCATCACAGGCAAGGCGGGTCTGGACCTGCTGCCTCCTGCAATCCAAGTGCCCCATTGGCTTTACCCTAGGCCTGCAGCTTTCCTAGGCTGAAGCTCCCCAGCTCCCTTGGCCTTTCCTCAGCCCTGCTCTAGGTACTTGGTTAAGCTCCCTGCAGCCAGACCCTTCTCTCTCTGCTCCTGGCTTCCCTGGCCTTTATAGGGCCAGCTGGGTCCACTTGGGGCATGGCCACAGCTGAGGCTGTTTCCCCAATCAGCCCAGCTTTCCACCCCCTGCCCCAGTCCTCTCCAGGGCTTTATTAATCCCTTCTGGGCAGGAGCAGGTGACCAACCCACTACATTCATCTAAATTTTCCTTTTTTTAATGTCATCCTACTGCTCTTAATTTTACACCTTCTACATCCCTAACTAATTGCTCTCACTCCTGTGTGTTTACACCATTCTGATATTTGTTAGAATATTATGTCCCTCCTGCTCTCCCCCTCAAACATCCAGGGGCTCTGCATTTGGAGTCACTCGGAGCTCAGAATCCAGTTCAGTATTTAGCTCTTTAAAATGTTAACCTTTTAATCTGGCATTTGGACAATCAACTGGTGGGAGGATAAATTGACTAACACTGGCTGAGGTGTGTGGTTATCTTGGATGCATTGTGTGATGGTCAGGTGCCTGTCATTACCAAATTAATGTGTGATGTGTGTCACTGTTTTTATGAAAACAAGAGGAGCGTGGCTGGTTGAGCCCTGACCTGTTGCTCTGGCTGTCCTCATGACTCCAAAACCTGGTGAACCAATCAGGTTCCAACCTGGTTCATAGCCTGTAAAATGAATCACAGCCAGTCAATATGCATTTCATGTTGTTCTGAGTCTGCCTGTATGTTATTAACTGTGTTGTCACCTGCTCCTGTTATGATGCTGGAGAATAGAGAGGGTCGAATGGCTGGTGATCGGATGTTTGTTTTCAAGTGTGTTAAAGGAGGCATTTTCAACAGGGATGTTCATTGCTCCTATAGAAATAAACATGCTTCTCATTCAGTGGGCCCTTTTCCGCACCAACAAACCGACTTTAAAAGAGAGCCAAATTAAACATTTCTCTTTAAAATACCAGTTATAAAATACCGTGAACCCTATAATGAAACCTAATTCAGTGCCTCAACAAAATGTAGATATCTTTTTACTAAAGATTTGAGAAGAAACTTGACTGGTAGTGAATTTGGAGTTAGGAAAATCAGGCAGCCACTGCTTATTCTTTCTCCTTTCTAGCCCCAGAGAAGCAGGATAGTTCGGGGACCATGAGAAGAATATCAGGCAGCAATACCTTCTTTCTCTAGCCCTCCCTCCAACCCACAGAATTAGGCAGATCCAGTTTTGGTAGCTTCTTTCTTTCCTGCCTCATAAACCAGAATGACTGGTCATTAGAGTGGGTGGAAGAACTATTTTCATGGGAAAATGTCGATGTTTTTGTGTTCTGGAGTGTTCAGAACTGACCAATTTTTCATATATATAATAGGTATTCTTAATCTGATCAAAAGTGTTATCAAAATGGTTATTGGAATTTATTCTTTTTTCTGGAAACCTGGATATATATATATAAAAATTCCCCTCTCACCCCTATGGGTGGTATGTGTCTTCCTCAACCTCAGGCCTGGGAGTTTGAGGGTTCTGTGCAGTATCTTAGCTGTTCCTAGTACTGCACTCTTCTGGACAGAGAACTCTGAGTAGCATTCCATCAATTCGAGGTTCTCTTGTCTCGTCCATGAATGGTTTGTTCCAGTAGCCCACTTATCGTCAGATTGTCCTGGTTCCTCAACATCTGGTGCGGACCTTGTTAATCCGGGCGACGTCCGAGCCGGCATGACTCTCCTAGTTCGTGTCACTCTCATATTTGAGGTAGGCAGGTGAAGCATTAGGGGGTCTTTTTGCCCAACGACCCCTACTGGAAAGTTGGGTACCAACAAGGATTTGAACCCCGGTCTCCTGTATCAGGGAGCAGCATTCTTAACCACTACGCTATGCTATATATATATTTATATATATATAAATTTTAAAAGAACATGACATTTTCCACAATTTTTTGACAATATTGACTTCTTTTGTCAAAAAGAAAAACTGTCTGAAGAAAGGATACCTCTTTTTGATGAAAAAAACCTTTTTATTTGAAAAATATTGACTGGCTGCACTAGAGCCAACTGCCGCTGTTTCTGTTCCCTGTGGGAGGGACAGAGCACTGCCTACCCCATTCTGATGAATTCCAAATAGCAGTGAAATCTACTTGAAATGAGCCCCTCCTCAGGTCACTCAGTGGACAACAAGTGGACATTTAACGGAGATAAAGCAACAAATAAACTGTTTTACGTTGCTTGAGATGAGGTGTTGCCTTTGAGAGGTGACAGGTTCCATTGTACTTGACCATACGTTATCCCCCTTATTTTCTTCCTTTTAAATGTTACTCATTCACCGTTTGTAAAAGCAATTCCCTTATTGAGGAGAAGATTTCATTAGATGGGGCCAAGCTGGGACTACCACTGCCCCCTCCTATGCACTCCCTAGAAGTGTGCAGGAATGTGCAGGGCCTAGGAATGTGCAGGAATGACCCTCCTCCCCTTCAGGGGCACTAGGACTCATGTGGTGCCCCCTCCCCTGAGCCACATGGACTTGGAAGAAAGAAATTCTAGGGAGGAGCCAACACAACGGACCAAAGATACTGGAGCTAGTGGGAGCAGACAGAGGGGCAGCCTCAGCAAGGACCCCAGGTGCAAATGACATCCTAGTTCTGACTCTGGATTTTCTCTTCCCTGTGCTGATTGGCTGTTTGCTCCAATCCCCGATTGTTTCTTCACCTCAATATTACTCCATCTGCCCTCTATGCTTCCCATTTCTGCTCCCTCCTTTTTGTCTTCTGCCCTGTCCTCCTCACCTCATCCCTTCAGTGTTGCCTCTCCTATTCTCTCTCAACAAAATCTCACCCCCAAAATTAAATAGACTTGGCCCTAACATCACATTGTTCTCTCTGCTTGTATGTTAGAGCCTGGTACCCTCCTGTGTCTGTCTCATCTATTTAGCTTGTCAGCTCTTAAGAGCAGGGACCATCTACTACTGTGTCTGTACAATGCCTTACACAATGGGACCTCATTCTCGGTCTGTCTTTAGGTACTACAATAATCATAATTTGTGTGTGACCATACTACTATGGGCTGTGATCTCACCAGCTTTCATAGGCTAAGCAGGGAAAGGCCTGGTGAACACCTCCAAGAAGTACCTGCAAGGAAAATTCAGGGTGCTGCTAGAAGTGCTGGTGAGTGATTCAGCAGGTGGCACTGTTCCCTTTGAGGCAATGCTGAACCAGTGTCATAGCAGAGAGAGGCATTGCTGTGGGGACTGCCCATCGTTTGGAGGAAAAAGAAGAGAGGCCAATCACATTACTGTGCCATTTCTGGCAAGGGAACAAGTGTTGCCAGCTCTCTCAATTCTATTGTAAGTCTCATGATATTTGATGTTTTCCTTGTAGCCCCAGCTCCTATAGTCAAGTGATTATTGGGAAATCTTGGCTTTCGTTAAAAAGAAAAAGTAAATTTCTAGATCTCATGGTTGCAAAGAAAAGTTCAGAACTGTGGCGAGGTGCCTCCAGAAGGCAAAGAAACACTCTGTTTTATTATTTTTAAAATAATAAAAATCTCATGATTGTTGAGTGCTGGGAGTTGGCAATATTGTTAGTATTCACCCTGATGTCCTAGCCAAATTCCTGTTGGCTTTCTGCTTTCAACTTTCTCATTATCTACCTCCTACAGTTGGTGTAAGCATTCTCATACACTTTAAGGCACCTTTACGCTGCCAGAGTGGTGAGTGAGAATGAGTGAGTGAGCATCAGGTCTATTATATTTCACATCATATGTGGCTGCATTTTCAGGGATTCTTGTGCATATTTGTGTACGTTTGAAGCAGCTTGACGTGTGCTCTGAGATCGTACTGGGTGGAAAACATGATACAAAATGTCAGGTGAAACTTGCTTTTACAGGTTTGTTTGTTTGTTTGTTCTTTTACAGTGCAAGGCCCTTATATGCTTTCATCTGCTGTCAAACTCCTACTGATTTCGTAAGTGTTTGCATGCATTGATTGAGGGCAGTGTCTGGATTCTAAGTATTCAGTGGCTTCAAAATATTCCACTTTTTTGAAAAGGAAACTATTGTAAACCTTTCCAGTGTCCTCTTTTAGTTTCAAGTAACAGTTTTTAATCACATACCCAGGGATGGAAATGAAAATTGCAAAGAAATGTATTGTTAATTGTTCAAGATTCGCTATGTGCTACATTCATTATGTCCAGGTTTGTCACATGCCTATGATTCACGATGTGTGCCTGTACCCAGTATAAAATTAGTAGGTGTGTCTTATAAACAAAAATAATCACCATATGAGTCACAGTAAAATTCCCCCCTTTCTGTGGAAGTGCTTATTAATCTAGAATTTTAAATAAGGGGAAGGGCTGAGTGTAGATGGGTTATACTCACTTGCTGAATCTTGAAGCAGTTAAGATTTTTGGCTTGTGATGGCTCTTCCAGAGCATGAAGTGTGAGTGTGTGGTCTAGTAAAATCACCTGTTTGCCTGAGCTTTGCTTCAGATGGCCGTTAATGGCAGTTCAGTCTCCACGGCCCATTCAGCATTTAGCCTCTCTCCTGGGACTCCCAAGAAAGTTGCCTACAAATATTCCTTGTTTTGTTCCCTAAATGTTGTGTTGTATTTTGTTTTGGTTTTTAAGTGACAGTTTATCTAACTGTTTCCCTTTGTGGTACTTCTTTATGTAACTTGTCCATTTTGTTTTGATTTGAAATGACTCTCTGGGTATGTCTACGCTGCAGCTTGCAGTGTGCTTCCCAGCACAGGTTGACAGACACATGCTAGCTCTGTTTGAGCTGGCACACTAAAAGTAGCAGTGTAGATAGGGAGGGGTAGCACAGGGAGCAGCTGGGGCCAGCTGCCTGAGTACAAATCTGCCTGGATCCCTGGGTTCGTATTCAGGTGGCTAGCACAAGCTGCCACCCACTCTACCCCCAGCTACCCTGCTATTTTTAAACTCCTAAACTTTCAGGTCAGAAGGAACCATCATGATCATCTAGTCTGACCTCCTGAACATGGCAGGCCACAGAACCTCACCCACTCGCTCCTGTCATAGACCCTTAGCCTTTGGCTGATTTACTGAAGGGGGCAAATCTTGATTTAAAGACTTTGAGTTACAGAGAATCCACCATTTACTCTAGTTCAGACCAGCAATTAACCTTTGCCCCATGTTGCAGAGGAAGGTGAAAACCCCCAAGGTCTCTGCCAATCTGACCTGGGAGAAAATTCATTCTCAACCCCAAATATGGCAGTTAGTTGGACCCTGAGCATATGGGCAAGACCCACCAGCCAGGCACTTGAGAAAAGAATTCTCTATAGCAACTTGGAGCCCTCCCCCTCTAGTGTCCCATAACCAGTCATTGGGGATATTTGCTGCTAGCAGTGGCAGATGTGCCACATGCCATTGTAGGCATCTCAGCATACCATCCCCCTCCATAAGTGTGCTCTCTTAAGCAGAGCTAGTGCATATCTGTCTGTCTGATCTGGGAAGCATGTCCCAGTTGCAGTGTCCTCATGCTCCACACATCCAGGCTTCAATGTGTTACGCGCATTTACCAAAAGGTGTAAATATTGGAGATGGGTCCAAATCAAATGCCCAGATTCAAACATTCCTCAAATCTTGGGGATGGTCAGACCTAATCCAAAATTTGCAGCTGGACAAACCATTTAGTAGTGATTGTATACAGATTTGACCTTTTACAGCTCTGTTTTATGTTTAGTAACGGTCTAAGAAGATTTATTTGCTCCTTGATATGCACAAATAAATACCTATAATAGACAAATAGATCTTTTACTCCAAATAAGAGACATTAATTATGTACCATCTACACTTTTTTCTGGAGGACCAATAAAACTAAAAACGATTTTTCCATTATACATCGAAGACATTTGAGAGGCTTCATAATACAACTGCTACCAGGATAGGTTAGAAATGCTAGAAACTGCATTTACTACCTTTTAAGATAATGTCAAACAGTAAGTTTCTACCAGATCTCTAGTGTGAAGGGCTTTGAATCTTTTCATATCTGGACCTGCTGGATTTCATTCTGGTAATGGGGAAAAGTAAAAATGTTTCCTTTCTTTTGCAACACCCTGTTCCAAAATTGACAATGTCTGTGTTGCATATTTCTTCACGAGGTTTGAACTAAAAGCGTGTGTTTGTTTCTTATACAGTGCCCTTTCACAAAAGCCCATGCTCACTCAGGAATAATGTAGTAATATTTTCCCTGAAGTCTTTGCATAAGCAAGAGTCGAGAGAACCAAAAATAGAGAAATAAACAATAGGAATACTTTGGTGCAGTATACTCAGCACATTGGATCATTGCCCTGTAAAAATCCAGTGTTTCTTCTAGATTGCTTCTTATGAAGTCAACAACAGCAATTAAAATGGCTATTAAATCTTTGGATGTCATTCCAGTAAATAATATTTTATAAATAAAGGCCAGTATTCATTAAATGCCATAAACATGTTGAGCAATAAAGTAAAACCACGTTTATCTGTATAGAATGGGAGACTCATAATTTATTTGTTTAAATGGAGTTTTGAATTTACAGGATACTTTTTAATGTAAATGATGCCATTTGAAGGTCATCATTACCTGGATTTAGATAATGGTTTTTTTTTTTTTTTTTGGTGAGGGGGACAATGAGTATTTGGCTACATAAGATTCTACTGAAAATAGGGTTTTTAACATATTTGAAAAATGTGCATTATATTATGCTACACTGACTCAAATTTTATTTTATGTTGTCAGAGCTCTGTGGCAGAAGAGTGAATATATGCAGTCTGAATGTGGTCTGTTTTTATTCAGTTAATCATAAAAGCCTGTCAAATCCACCAGAAATCATGCATTGATTTGCTAGTGTAATATCCGTATGGACATCATTAGTATTTTGTGATATTGCGGACATAGGTCTTCTAAGCCTGAAATCCACAAATCATCACTTTCAACTGCTGATGGTCTGTGAAGAGTTAAAAACTGTATGTTCAGAATTTCCACTGTGTGTGTGTGTGTGTGTGTGTGTGTGTGAGATGGGGTAGACCCTCCACTAGAGTAATTTGTCATAACTCTATTGATAGTAATGCACCTGTGAAAATTGACACCAGCTGAGCATCTGCCCCAATATTGAGTGTGCATATATATGTGCATGATTATCATCTATATGGAATATGCGTGTGTGTGTGCGCGCATGCATATGGATACACACACACTGAATGTACATGATTAATGTTAGGCAAGTGATTGAGGTAAACTGGTTACAGCAACTAGCTGGATTGTGTTACACAGTCATGTAAATATCAAAGGAGAGATTTCCATAAATTGGATAGACAGAGTATAATATTTCTTCTGTTTCCGTAGGGATGCTGTGTCTTCAGCCATGCCTATTTCTCTGCTGAATCAATTCTGACACACCTACACAGAGCTGTGATTTGCCTTCAGTAACTATTTATGCCTGAAATAGAAACAAGAAAGGAAGGTACAGTGATGTTTATAAAGCCAGTGCCTTCTTCCATAGACATTTATAGCTTTGAACACTGAACTGTACAATGTAAGAAAATAAAAATTAATCACCTTATTTCTTAAGAATTGATTTTATTGTTTTATATATCTTTTCCATGTGTGGTGTGTAAAAGGCTGGAAGTCAATGGGTCCTGCTCATAAGCTGGCAAGATGTGATCGGAATCACAGAGACTTGGTGGGGTAGCTCATGTGACTGGAGCACTGTCATGGATGGGCATAAACTGTTCGGGAAGGACAGGCTGGAGATAAAAGGTGGAGATGTGGTGCTGTATGTAAGAGAGCAGTGTGATTGCTCAGAGCTCCAATATAAAACTAGAGGAAAGCCTGTTGAGAGTCTTTGGGTTAAGTTTAGTGGCAAGAGCAACAAGGGTGATGTGGTGGTGGGTGTCTGCTGTAGACCAGCAAACCAGGAGGATGAGGTAGATGAGGCTTTCTTTGGACAACTAATAGAAGTTTCCAGATCATAGGCCCTGGTTCTCATGGGGGATTTGAATCACCCTGACATCTGCTGGGAGAGCAATACAGCAGTGCACAGACAATCCGAGAAGTTTTTGGAGAGTGTTGGGGACAGCTTCCTGGTGCAGGTGCTGGAAGAACCAATTAGGGGCCGTGCTCCTCTTGATCTGCTGCTTACAAACAGAGAAGAATTGGTAGGGGAAGTAGAAGTGGGTGGCAACCTGGGAAGCAGTGATCATGAGATGGTAGAATTCAGGATTCTGACAAAAGGAAGAAAGGAGAGCAGCAGAATACAGACCTTGGACTTCAGAAAAGCAGACTTTTGACTCCCTCAGGGAACTGATGGGCAGGATCCCCTGGGAGGCTAATATGAGGTGGAAAGGAGTCCAGGAGAGCTGTCTGTATTTTAAAGAAGCCTTATTGAGGGCGCAGGAACAAACCATTCTGATGTGCAGAAAGAATAATAAATATGGCAAGTGACCAGCTTGGCTTAACAGAGAAATCTTCGATGAGCTTAAATACAAAAAGGAAGTTTACAAGAAATGGAAACTTGGACAGATGACCAGGGAGGAGTATAAAAATATTGCTAGAGTATGCAGAGGTATAATCAGGAAGGCCAAAGCACAACTGGAGTTGCAGCTAGCAAGGGATGTGAAGGGTAGTAAAAAGGGTTTCTACGGGTATGTTAGCAACAAGATGATGGTCAGGGAAAGTGTGGGACCCTTACTGAACGGGGGAGGCAACCTAGTGACAGATGATGTGGCAAAAAGCTGATGTAATCAATGCTTTTTTTTGGTCTCGGTCTTCTCAGACAAGGTCAGCTCCCAGACTGATGCACTGGGCAGCACAGTATGTGGAGGAGGTTAGCAGCCTTCAGTGGTGAAAGAACAGGTTCAGGACTATTCAGAAAAGCTGAACGTGCACAACTCCATGGGGCCGGATGCAATGCATCGGAAGGTGCTGAGGGATTGGCTGATGTGATTGCAGAGCCATTGGCCATTATCTTTAAAAACTCATGGCGAGGGGGTGGGGGTTCCCAGATAATTGAGAAAAGGCAAATATAGTGCCTATCTTTAAAAATGGAAGAAGGAGAATCCGGGAAACTACAGACCAGTCAGCTTCACCTCAATCCCCAGAAAAATCATGGAGCAGGTCCTCAAGGAATCCATTTTGAAGCATTTGGAACATAAGGCGGTGATCAGGAGCAGTCAACATGGATTCACCAAGGGCAAATCATGCCTGTTTTAACTTCTATGATGAGATAACTGACTCTATGGTTATGGGGAAAGTGGTGAATACCTTGACTTTAGCAAAGCTTTTGATATGGTCTCCCACAGTATTCTTGACAGCAAGTTAAAAAAGTATGGATTGGATGAATGGACTATCAGGTGGATAGAAAGCTGGCTAGATTGTTGGGCTCAACGGGTAGTGATCAACGGCTTGATGTCTAGTTGGCAGCTGGTAGGAAGTGGAGTGCTCCAAGGGTTGTTCCCGAGGATGGTTTTGTTCAACATCTTTATTAATGATCTGGATTGATGAGATTGATTGCACCCTCAGCAAGTTCACAGATGACACTAAGCTATAGCGGGGAGAGTAGATACACTGGAGGGTAGGGATAGGGTCCAGAGGGACCCAGACAAATTGGAGGATTGGGCCAAAAGAAATCTGATGAAGTTCAATAAGGACAAATGCAGAGTCCTGAAGTTAGGATGGAAGAATCCCATGTACTGCTACAGGCTGGGGACCGACTGGCTAAGCAGCAGTTCTGTGGAAAAGGACCTGGGGATTATAGTGGATGAAAAGCTGGATATGAGTCAGCAGTGTGTCCTTATTGCCAAGAAGGCTAATGACATACTGGGCTGCATTAGGAGGAGCATTGCCAGCAGATTGAGGGAAGTGATTATTTCCCTCTATTCAGCACTGGTGAGGCCACATCTGGAATATTGCATCCAGTTTTGGGAACCCCCCTACAGAAAGGATGTGGACAAATAGGAGAGAGTCCAGCAGAGGGCAACAAAAATGACTAGCGGGCTGGAGCACATGACTTATAAGACAAGGCCGAGGGAAACTGGGCTTATTTAATCTTCAGAAGAGAACAGTGAGGGGGGATTTGATAGCAGCCTTCAACTACTTGAAGCGGGGTTCCAAAGAGGATGGAGCTAGGCTGTTCTCAGTGGTGGCAGATGACAGAACAAGGAGCAATGGTCTAAGTTGCCATGGAGGAGGTCTAGGTTGGATATTAGGAAACATTATTTCACTAGGAGGGTGGTGAAACACTGGACTGGGATACCTAGGGAGGTGGTGGAATCTCCTTTCTTAGAGGTTTTAAAGGCCTGGCTTGACAAAGCCCTGGCTGGGGTGATTTTAGTTGGGGTTGGTCCTGCTTTAAGCAGGGGATTGGACTCGATGACCTCCTGAGGTCTCTTCCAACCCTAATCTTCTATGATTCTACCTGTGATAAACTGGCAGTCGTCCTGCACTAATAGTTGTTTCTGGGACAATCTGCAGCAGTTAAAATGGAATCACATAATGTAAAAGTAAAAAGACATTTGAGAAAAGCTGCAGGAGAAAATTGCAATAGTAAAGAAGTTTGCGATGACAGTGTCCACATATTTGAACCCCAGCACTGATCTTCCTCAAAGAAGTCCCACACTCTGTCCCCTGTACCTACTGGTACTCATATTCACCCTGCCCTAGCATTGGGAGCCCCAGGGTGTAACTCCTCTTTGTGCTAGTTGGGGAGAAATGTGGCACCGCTCCTCTTCACTTGCACGCTGACACTGGGGAGTTGGAGTGCAGCCTCTGACAGGCTAACTGCATCACAACGCACCAGCAAGCAGTGGTGCTTTCTAATATATTTACAGTAGTCTCCCAGCCTGACTCTCTCGACTCTGGATATACTCTGAATATCCCAGGAGCTCGAGAGAATAGAGGCCCCAAGTTCACCCCCACTCCAACATGGAGGCAGGAGAGCTCATGTTGAGAAGGAAAGCTAACGAAGAGGGGCCCCGCAAAGGGAAGGCCCTGTGCAGCTAGACCAGGGGTTCTTAAAGGGGGGGTCATGACCCCTAAGGGGATCACAAGGTTATTACATGGGGGGGTCACTAGCTGTCAGCCTCCACCCCAAACCTGCTTCACCTCCAGCATTTATTATAGTGTTAAATATATAAAAAAGTGTTTTTAATTTATAAGGGGGGGGGTCGCACTCAGAGACTTGCTGTATGAATGGGGTCACCAGGACAAAGGTTTGAGAGCCACTGAGCCAGGCGCTTGGCACATTCATAGGGCTGTCTCTGTCAGAGATGGCATGTTGTTGTACTTGATGTCTGGCTTGCATCTGTCTGTTTGCTTAATCATAAGACCAACTTGTGCCAGGAGGGAAGGTGCTTTTAAAGATCAAACTGTAATTGTCCAACACTCAAGACAGCCATAATAAAGCTACCAGTGCTCTCTGACTGCTACGGATACTGAAAGTATCCAGTGCTCCAGAGCAGGCTTGCCTGGCTGGGTGGAATTGTCATGGTTCCTCTCATGTGCAAAAAGCACCAAGCTTGTGAGAGACCAAGTTTTACTTAGGGGGGTGGGGGAAGGGGGGGAGAGGTTATAGAAAGGGCAACCTGTAGTCATGCTCCCTGCAGCACATTGGCAGGCATGAAACCTGTGCCTGGCCTTTGTAGCCATAATGTCTCCAGTCGCCACTGCTTTTAGGGGACACTCCTTCCCGCCCTCCAAAGGCTTGTCTGGCAGAGTAGCCAGTGAGCACTGGGCTGACTGGGCTGTTGTGGTGCTCACTGACCATCTGTCAGTGTTTGTTTGTACTTACACCTCAGCTGGTGAATGTCCCCATAGCTCCTTTGACTTCAGTGGCTTTACTGACCTCCATGGAGCTATGCCAACTGACACCCACTCCAGATTTGCTCTATTGCACTGCCTGCACCTGTCAACTTTGGTGTTACGTTGCTGTCAGGCTGAAATGGAGTAGAGAGAATCAGGCCTGTTCTGGTTAAGGAAATCCAAATGAGTGATCTGTGATTCTCCAATTTGCAACCCGTCAGTCGTGTTAAGTTACCCATAACTTGATATTCTGGATCTGATGAAACCCTGGTGTGGGATTCATCAAGTAATGAAGTGTGGCCATGTGTTAGTGACAGACACCAATCCTGACGCACATCGCTGGTATGGAAAGCAGGTGTGGAAGGGGGCCAGGTAGCGCTGGGATCTCTGGGGCAGGGAAAGGGCTGCAGGGTGTAAGTTGCTGTATGGCGTGGAGGGACTGGGTGAAAGAAGTCTGGTACTAACGATGGGGTGGAGGGAGACAGCCAGTCAGCAGGTTGGATCAGTGGAAGGACTCTTTGAGGTGGGAGAGGTAGGTCGAGAACCAGTGCTGGGGTTGAAGAGAGGAGGCAGCCGGCTGAGACAGCAGTAAGGAATGTGAAAGAGGCTAGAAGGTGCTAAGAGTGCTGATGCCATATGGCAGTGGACACTTTATGCATTTGATCTGTTTGAGTGGATGGATATCCAAACTCACCAAACTGAATCTGAGCTACAGACTCATTCTCTCCCTACATTGTCCAAGGTTAGAAATAAATGTTTTTAGATTCCTGTGAGACTGCTTTTTTCATTTGCCTTATTACTGGTTTGCATGGGTATTGCACAGCAATGCCAAATTGCAGAGACCATGACGGGCCACATTTCTGAAAACAAAGGCTCACTTGTGTGCAGAACAAGTGCACAGCTGTGCACACAGTTCCCACAAGATATGTGCTGCTTAGGTAACCTGCGTGCAAATATCTACCTAGACTGTTAAGTTTGCATGTGCAAGTAAGCACAGATAGAAGGCCAGATCCTGGAGTGCAGGTAAACTACACAGAGTACAAACTAGGATGTGTGTTTTTTAAAGCTCCTCTTTCCACTCCCCTGGTCCTGTTGCTGCTGTGTGTGTGCCAGTCCTCTTGCCCTGTGTAAGGAGCAGTGTGAGGGCTGCTCTAACTTATGCCTGGCTGCGATGGCCACAGGGATCCAAACTTATAGCTGAGGATCAGCATAGCTCAGGGCATCCTGGCCCATCCATTTTCTTCTGGTTATGTTCCCTTTCCACTGCTATGCTTGTGGCAGAGAGATTGAGGGGCATAAGAGCCTCTTTGTCTGGTCTATGCTACTCACTAAAGAATTTCCCTTGCACTGTGGTGATCCTCCTTGGGCAGGTTAAGATGGCTTTTGGCCAGAATATGTCTGGGGTGTCACACAATGGATGTATGGCACCAGAGGATCTGACCTTCATGGTTTTTACATGGTAAAAAACATTCTTATGGGCACTCAATGGGCCAGATTCTGCTCTGGCTTTGAAGCGGTGCAGGTCCTTAGGCATCAGTGTGAGGCTGAAAGGATTTAAGTGGGGGAAAAATTGCCCTGATTACCCAAGTATTGAGGACAGGTCTTTTTTTTTTTTTATTATTACAAAAGGGTTTATCGTGAGCTATCCAGTTTCTTCCTCTATCTGTTGTGCAGAATGCCATTCACCACAGTATCTAGGCAACAGCTACATGCTGGAAGTGAGTGACCTGGTCCCAATTCCAAGTGCTGGTTAAACCTTTATTGCAACGCAATTCTCCTGTTGTAGACTGCCAGTGACAATGCTCAGTTATTATAATTGCTATGTAGGTGACATCTGTTTTTGCATTCAGCAGTGGCCTGTCTCAACCCCACCCTCCTCTTAACCCATTTATGGACAAAACTTCCTGTTTGGAAGTGATCCAGTCCTACTAAACTCCTAAAGTGAGGTGACAGATATTGGATAAACTAGATTGCCTGAGATTTAACTATTTGCTAACTAGAAATTTAAAAAGCAAAGGAAAATCTAGTCCAGATGGGGAGGACTCTGCGTTCCTACAGGTGTCTGGCTGGTGGATCTTGCCTGCGTGCTTCGGGTCTAACTGATTGCCATATTTGGGGTTTGGAAGGAATTTTTTCCCAGATCAGATTGGCAGAGACACTGGGGTTTTTGTTTTTTTTGCCTTCCTCAGCAACATGGGGCACAGATCAATTGCTTGTTTGAACTAGAGTAACTGGTGGATTCTCTGTAACTTAATGTCTTTTAAATCAAGATTTTCCCCCTTTAGTAACTGAGCCAGAGGTTAGGAGTCTATTACAGGAGTGGGTGGGTGAGATTCTGTGGCCTCCAATGTGCAGGTGGTCAGACTAGATGGTCATGATGGTCCCTTCTGACCTTAAAGTCTGAGTCTATTATTTTAGCTGCAAACATTATTGTAACCTGTTGTGACCCTGTAAACATTGTATTATACTGCCAGTCCAAGAGCCCTTCTGTTGGGGATGGAGAATAAATGGCAGGAGTGAGTACTCAATGTGTGGTTAATACTGAGATGAGGAGCCTAGAACATGGACTCTTCTGCATGAGGGGACAGTGATAAGGTGACTTCAAAGCACAAAGGTTGTCACATCGCAAAGCTCAAGTCTGTGGAACTCAAGCCTGTAATCTCCTGATTTAGCTCCGCATGGTCAAGACAGGCCTCGTTCAGAGAAAAATACAATCCCACCTGAACTTTTCCTCAGTTGCAATTCAATCCCTCCAATCACGTAAGCTTCATTCAGTCATTAAATTCACGCAGAAGGTCCAAGAAAACCAAAGAACTGCCATGTCACCAGAGTTCATAACAAATAAGCCATCCTCACTCACAATAGGTCTGCTGCAGCTTTATCTGCAATTCATAATGTGACTGCATGAGCGTGGTTGAGTTGGAATCAAGAGTTGTGGGTCAGCAAGAGTGATGGAGAAAGAGAAGAGAAACCAAAAAAATGAAGAGCCCTTTTTAAAGGTGTCCTTTTTCTTGCACTCAAGAGTCTTCAGTGGAAGATAAGAGAAGGGTGAAATGGAATGACTCCCACAGAGAATTTTTCAGAGCTTTTTAATCTTGTGTATTTTACATTTTAATTATGGTACCTGTGACCAATTAGACAGAAGTAGTAGTCATCCAAAGAAGATGTTAGGTTACAGGACAATGTGATCACACATTTAAGGATTTTTCCTGACTAGCTAGTCTGTTATAGTTTGACATTAGTGAAGAGGAGAAAAATCCAGTATGATCCGGGAACAAGGACTGCACAGCTATTGTGTGTCACATTTTATTGAAATCGATAATAAGGGAAGTAGTAAACTTGTGTCCAGTTGAAAGTTGGGATGGGGCATCTCTAGAAGAAGGGCAAAAATATGATAAGCCATTCTGAGCTTATTTTTTTATTGTTATTTTTTGAGTGTCACGATCCTCTACTGAACGTGTATGTACATTCCCAGCTATCTGTGTGCACATACATTTAAATCTGTCTGTCCATTTATCTATGTACCCGTCTTCACCTTGAGCACCTATACAGATTACCTGCTGCCTGTCTCCCTCGCTATGTTCAAGCTGCACACTCATCCTAAGGGCTTCGTAGACACACTGATCAGGAGGGCTGACAGTTGAATTATGTGATACCCTACTTAAAAAGCTGAAGAGCATTATCCTCTGAGTTGTCTTTTTGGGTGGAAAGTCTGAAACCATCAGAAATCCATCCACTCCCCCAAGTTCAGAAGAGGGAGAGGAGAGGGAACTCGCCTCCTGCTATTAGCTGAGGGGGAGTGAACTGTGTTTACACATGCTCTTCACGTGGATTCATGCGCAGCACCTCTAGCTTGGTGGTGTGTTGCCCAGGGACAGGGCTCTGCGATGTCACTGATTCAGCACCTCTAGCATCATTGGGTGTTATCCAGACACAGGCCACTGTGAGTGCTCTGGCTCAGCACCTTTAGTTTACTGAGATGATGCCAAGGCACGGGCGTTGTGAGCTCACTCACTGAACGCCTCTAGCATTCTGGGCTGATAGGAAAAAACAGATCTGCTGAGGTTACTGCTCAGCTGTTGACAATGTTACAGAGGAGGAGTGCAGAGGCCTGAGTGTTTCCTCTTTATCTGGGTCAGTAGCTGCCCGCATATTGTAGCCGGTCAGCTGAACTACTTATCTCTGTGCCCAGAGTCTCGGCCTGAGTCTCCACTCACTGACATCAATTTTATACCAGACTTCAGTGGAGGGATGTACTCCTGATTTATACCAGTCTACATTAGAGGTGAATCAGGCCCGCAGATCTGACTCTGTGAGAGGGAGGGATTCTTTACTGAAAGTTTTATAGGGGGTAAGTTAGCAACATTAGTGTATGACAGATCTGAAGTGCATGTCAGGGTTTCCCACTTTCTAATTGCACAAAACTGAACACCCTGCCCCTTCCCTGAGGTCCTGCCCCTGCCCCACCCTTTCTCTGAGGCCCCTCCCCACACTCACTCCAGCCCCCTTCCCTCTGTCACTTGCTCACCCCTACCCTCTCTCACTTTCCCTGGGCTGGAGCAGGAGGTTGAGGTGAGGAGGGGGGTGAGGGCTCCAGCTGGGAGGGCGGGATCTAGGGTGTGGCAGGGGAATAGGGGTTTGGGGTGTACGAGGGGGCTCTGGGCTTTGGCCAAGGAGTTTAGAGTGAGGGAGCAGGCTTAGGGCTGGGGAAGAAGGTTGAGGTGCGGGAGGCGATTCAGGCTCTGGCTGGGGATGTGGGCTCTGGGGTGGGGCTGGGGATGAGGGGGTTTGGGGTGCTAGAGGAGGCGCAGGGCTGGAGCAGGGTGTTGGAGTGCAGGCTCTGGGTGGGAGTTTGGGTGCAGGAGGGGGTTCTGACCAGGGCAAGGGGTGGGGTGCAGGTGGGGGGTTGCGCTCCAGCTGGGCATTGCTTACCTCACGCCATTCCCAGTCGAAGGCACAGCAGGGCTAAGGCAGGCTCTCTGCCTGCCCTGGCTCTATGCTGCTCCCAGAAATAGCCGGCATGTCTGGCCCCTGGGAGCAGGGGTGGCCAAGTGGCTCTTCATGGTATGTGTGCTGCCTGTGTGCACAGACAGCACCCCCATAGCTCCCATTGGCTGTGGTTCCTGGCCAATGGGAGCTGTGGAGCCAGTGCTAGGGGTGGGTGCAGCACACGGAGCTTCCCTGATCACCCCTCCACATAAGGGCCAGACATGCCAGCCACTTCCAGGGAGCTGTGCGTAGCCAAGGTGGGCAGGGAGCCAGCCTGAGCCTGCTGGGCTGCCAACTGGACTTTTGATGGCCCAGTCAGCGGTGCTGACCACAGCCACCAGGGTCTCTTTTTGACCGGGTGTTCCAGTCGAAAACTGGATGTCTGGCAACCCTAGGGAGTGCAGGCTCACCCAGCATGGTATGAGTTTTTTGTCAGGTCTGCTCACCTCTGGCTCTTTCAGGTGGCCAGTAAGGTGAGATTGGCAAAAGGCAAAACAAACTCTTTTCTTGGTAAGACCAACAGGGACAGGCCCTGAAAACAGGACCATTCCAGTTTTCAAAGACACATCGTTATCCTATTTAGTTTTCAAACCTGAAATTGTGTGGATCATTCATGAGCCAGTTACTTTATCTTTGGAATAGGAGTGGGGGGAGAGGAAAAGAAGGTCACCGGGAGTCAGTAATTTATTCTGAATTTGCATGAAGGGAAATTGGTAGCAAATATTTTGCAGGCCTGGCCTGTTTGTAATATTCATGTCAATTATTACTGCACCTGATACAGAATAGGGAACCTTTCCATGTAGGTGCATAGTTTTGTATTCTTGTTTTCTCTCTCTCTCTCCATTAATTGTTTCTAGCTTGTCCAACTTTTGGTGACCATTTGACTTTTTTCCAAGAAAAGCAAGTTGTGGCAGCAGGGCAAGTGGGATTTCCCAAGTCCTTTCAACTTTTATCCTGAGGGCTAGGGTGAAAGACTGCCACCCAAAGAGACTGCATCCTTGATGTAAGGAAGACGATGTCATCTGTTTCTAAGAAGGACACCCTGAGTACTGGACAAAATGATATTGTATGTTTAAACTTCTCTAGGCAGCTTTTCTTAAACTACCTAGGTGTTCAGGCACAAATTCCATTGCTCATACTCCTTTAGGGGGTATAATTAACCTTTGACTTCTTCCTTCTGTGTACAGGGTTCTTTTAGTTGTCTGTTTCCAGCTAGTAGTCACTCCTTAGTGAAATAAACAAGGCTAGAATGGTCACAGTGTTTCACTACAGGTGGGGGCAATCCTGCTTACAGACTGATGAAAAAAGAACACTGACACATGATTATGGCCAATCAACTCTGACTATGAAGCCATTTTTTTATCACTTTTCCCACATTCACCTCAATTTGTCATCTGTTGTCTTGCCCGAGCCCTGTTCTTACTCATCAAGGGTTAACGGAATTAATAGAGAAATGAAAGATCACCCCCCTCCCGTGCCACAGCAGGAAAGAGTGACATATTTTATTTAAAAGACTTTCAGTAACATACTGAACAATTTCCCTGCTTCAGATTGATGCCTTAGCTCTTTGTCAATGGAGACCACAGAGTCCAAGAATGAGAAAAAGATGGTTATTCACCTTTGTAACTGTTGTTCTTCGAGATGTGTTGCTCATATCCATTCCAGTTAGGTGTGCGCACGCCGTGTGCACGTTCGTCGGAGACTTTTTACCCTAGCAACACTCGATGAGTCGGCAGGTCGCCCCCTGGAGTGGCGCCGCTGTGGCGCCTGATATATACCCCTGCTGGCCCATCCGCTCCTCAGTTCCTTCTTGCCGGCTACTCCGACAGTGGGGAAGGAGGGCGGGTGTGGAATGGATATGAGCAACACATCTCGAAGAACAACAGTTACAAAGGTGAGTAACCGTCTTTTCTTCTTCGAGTGCTTGCTCATATCCATTCCAGTTAGGTGATTCCCAAGCCTTACCTAGGCGGTGGGGTCGGAGCGAGACGTTGCGGAATGTAGAACCGCTGAGCCGAAGGCGGCATCGTCTCTAGATTGCTGGACCAATGCATAGTGCAATGTAAATGTATGGATGGAAGACCAGGTGGCCGCGCGGCAGATTTCCTGTATGGGAACATGGGCCAAGAACGCGGCAGATGAGGCTTGAGCCCGAGTAGAGTGGGCAGTGAGATGGCCCGCCTGTGCATGAGCCAAGTCATAGCAAATCCGAATACATGATGTAACCCAAGATGCGATACGTTGAGAGGAGATTGCCATGCCCTTCATACGTTCTGCCACCGCTACAAACAGCTGCGGTGATCACCGGAAGGGCTTGGTCCTCTTGATGTAGAAGGCGAGAGCCCTCTGGACATCCAAAGTATGGAGCTGCTGTTCTCATCGTGATGAATGCGGCTTCGGGAAGAAGACTGGCAGAAAGATGTCCTGGTTAACGTGAAAGGCGGAGAAGACCTTAGGAAGGAATGCCGGGTGCGGTCGCAGCTGTACCTTGTCCTTATGGAACACAGTATATGGAGGATCCACAGTCAATGCACGAAGTTCCGAGACTCGTCTAGCCAAGGTAACAGCGACTAGGAAAGCTGTTTTCCAGGACAGGTACAGTAGCGAGCATGTGGCCAAAGGCTCGAAAGGGGATGCCATGAGCCTGGTTAAGATGAGGTTCAGGTCCCAGGTAGGGGTAGGGCGCTTGACCTGTGGGTATAGTCGTTCCAAGCCTTTGAGGAATCTGGAAACTATAGGGTGGGAAAAAATGGAACTGCCAGCTTCCCCCGGATGGAAGGTGGATATAGCCGCAAGATGTACTCGCAGAGAGGAGATCGCTAACCCCTGCTCTTTGAGAGACCATACATAGTCCAGGATAGTGGGGACTGATACAGAATGCGGAGAATGGCCGTGCTGGGCACACTAGTGGCAGAAGCGCTTCCATTTTGCGAGGTATGTCGAGCGCGTGGAGGGGTTCCTGCTTCCCATCAATACCTCTTGTACTGCGGTGGAACAGCTCAACTCCGACTGGCTTAGCCAGAGAGGAGCCATGCTGTCAGATGAACGGACTGCAGGTCCGGATGGCGCAGCCTGCCGAAGTCTTGCATGATCAGGTCCGGCCAGAGCGGCAGGGGAATTGGGTCTGACAGGGACAGGTCGAGCAGCATGGAGTACCAGTGCTGCCTCAGCCAAGCCTGAGTGATCAGAATAAGGCGGGCTCTGTCCCTGCGGAGCTTGAGCAGGACTTGGTGGACAAGAGGAAACGGTGGGAAGGCATAACAGAGGTGGCCCGTCCACGGAATTAGGAACGCGTCCGACAGGGAGCCCGGGGAGCGGCCCTGAAGGGAGCAGAACACCTGGCATTTCCTGTTCATTCTGGATGCAAACAGGTCTATGTGGGGAAAGTCCCACCTCTGGAAAATCGAATGGAGAACGTCCGGACGGATGGACCATTCGTGTGATAGGAAGGACCTGCTCAGGCAATCTGCAAGAGTGTTCCGTACCCCTGGGAGAAAGGAGGCCACTAGATGAATGGAGTGGGCTATGCAGAAGTCCCACAGTCGGATCGCTTCCCGACATAAAGGGGAGGACCGTGTCCCACCCTGCTTTTTGATGTAGTACATGGCCGTTGTGTTGTCCGTGAACACTGCAACACAACGGCCGTGTAGATGGCTCTGAAACGCTTGGCATGCCAGCCGGACTGCTCTCAGCTCTCGCACATTGATGTGGAGCATCAACTCCTGGGGTGACCAAAGGCCTTGGGTGTGCAGGAGCCCTAGGTGGGCGCCCCAGCCCAGCGAGGACGCGTCCATTGTTAGGGACATGGAGGGCTGGGGACGATGAAACGGCAGGCCCACACACACTTGGGAGGACGTCTTCCACCAGTCGAGGGAGCCTAGAACGTCCGGCGGAACTGTCAGAATCACGTCTATGGCGTCCCTGCCCGGCCGATAGGTCGAAGCGAGCCAGATTTGCAGGGGGTGCATTCGCAGTCTGGCATGCTTTGTGATGAAAGCACATGCAGCCATGTGCCCGAGGAGAGCAAGGCAAGTACGAGCAGAGGTGGTTGGAAAGCCTTGGAGACTTTCGACCAGGGAGACTATGGCCTGAAACCTGTGTGGGGGCAAACTGGCTGATGCAAGGTTGGAGTCCAGCATTGCCCCGATAAATTCTATCCTCTGCGTAGGCACTAGAGTGGACTTGTCCAGATTGATGACCAAGCCTAGACGCATAAACAGGTCTCTGATGATGGCAACATGGCTGATGACTTGTGCCTGTGAAGCCCCCTCGGATAAGCCAGTCGTCGAGGTAAGGGAAGACGTGTATTCGACGACGGCGCAGGGAAGCAGCGACGACCGCTATACACTTCGTGAAGACCCGAGGAGCCGAGGAAAGACCAAAGGGAAGGACAGTGAACTGGTAGTGACCCTGATTTACCACAAAACGCAGATACCTCCTGTGCGGGGGATCAATTGCAATGTGGAAATATGCGTCCTTCATGTCAAGAGCGGCGTACCAATCTCTGGGATCCAGGGAAGGAATGATGGTTCCTAGGGATACCATGGGGAACTTGAACTTTTTGATGAATTTGTTCAGTCCTCGCAAGTCCAGGATGGGCCGGAGGCCCCCTTTTGTCTTGGGGATTAAGAAATATTGGGAATAAAACCCCTTGCCCCTTAACTCCTCCGGTACCTCCTCTATAGCTCCGATTGAGAGGAGCTTGCAAACCACCTGAATGAGAAGTTGCTCGTGAGAGGGGTCCCTGAAGAGGGACGAGGAGGGGGGGTGAGAGAGAGGGGGAGAAATAAACTGAAGATGGTATCCACGCTCCACCGTACATAGGACCCAACGATTGGAAGTCAACTGGGACCACGCTGGCAGGAACGGGGAAAGGTGGTTGTAAAACTGAAGAGGATCTGGGGAGGGAATTGGTATACTGCTCTCAGGCGCACCCTCAAAAGTTTGCTTTGGGTCCCGGCGGTGGTTTGGCGGGACCGGAGTTGTTGCCCCCTTGAGGTCCAGACTGACATCTACGGGTAGTACGACCTCGTCTTCGGGCAAGATCTTGTCTTGGTCGAGGTGGGGGGTAGGGGCGCTGAGGCTGGGAGCGAAAGGACCGTCTCTGAGTCTGGGGCTTATGCATTCCCAGCGAACGCATAATAACCCGGTTGTCCTTCAGACTCTGTAGTCTGGGGTCTGTCTTTTGGGAGAATAAACCTTGTCCATCAAATGGCAAGTCTTGTATGGTGTATTGTAGCTCAGGCGGTAGGCCGGAGACTTGCAACCAAGATATGCGGCGCATAGCTATGCCAGAGGCAACCGTTCTAGCTGCAGAGTCAGCGGCATCTAGCGAGGCCTGTAGGGAGGTTCTCGCGACCCTCTTTCCCTCCTCTAGGAGGGCTGTAAACTCCTGGAGGGAGTCCTGAGGCACCAATTCAGTAAACTTGCCGACAACCTCCCAGGTGTTGTAGCTGTAGCAGCTTAAGAGGGTCTGTTGGTTCGCCACATGGAGCTGAAGGCCTCCAGCAGAGTATATTTTCCGGCCCAACAAGTCCATGCGCCTGGCCTCCCTAGATTTTGGCGCGGGGGCTTGTTGGCCGTGACGCTCCCTTTCGTTGACTGATTGTACCACCAGCGAGCAGGGGGCGGGGTGCACATAGAGGTACTCATACCCCTTAGAAGGCACCATGTATTTTCGTTCTACTCCCCTGGCTGTGGGTGGGATGGAAGCCGGGGACTGCCAGATGGTGTCTGCTCTGGCTTGGATCGATCGGATGAAGGAGAGGGCCACCCTGGTTGGTGCTTCTGCCGATAATATGCTAAACACTGGGTCCTCCACCTCAGGAACTTCCTCTACTGGAAGATTAATGTTCTGGGCAACACGCCGCAGAAGATCCTGGTGTGCCCGAAGATCAATTGGCGGGGGACCTGATGATGATGTGCCCGCTACCGCCTCATCTGGGGAAGAGGAGGATGACACCCCTGGGATGAGTGGGTCCTGGACTGACGCCTCATCCTGGGGGATCTCCGTTTCCGGAACATCATGCTCAGGTGCATGCGTGGAGTCTTCCTCCGTACCCGCAGGGGGAGGCCTGCTGACTGTGGCCTCTGGTGTGCGGTGCTCCCCGTGGCCAGAGCGTGGTGGGCCCGTTGGTTCGCTTTGGGCTTGGTGATAGGCCCAAGGTGTCCAAAAAGACCATTGAGGTGGTCCGTGGTCCAGCTGGGCCTGCGTATCTGAACCGCCGTAGGAGGCGCTGTCCGCGTGTGAGGAGGCGGACGGGTGACGGGACGGCCACAGAGGAGCTGAAGTTGATTGGGCCAGGTCTCTGCTTCCATAGAACTCATCTCTGTGCAGTACCAGCGAACGGTACCGTGAACCATGGCGGTACCAGGAGTGGTACCGGGACCTGCGACCGGCGCAGTGCCGGGAGGTCGACCGGTGCCTTACATCGTCGTGCCAGGATCGGCTGTGAGAGGTGCATCAGTGCTGGGATCTGGACCGGTGCTGAGAGTGCCACGACGGTGACCGAGATTTCGAGCGGTGCTGTGAGTACGACCGGTACCGGGATAGAGAACAGTACCGGGACTGCGAGTGGTGCCGGGATCGGGAGCGATGTCAAGGCCGAGAATGATTGCGGGATCTAGATCGGGACCGACGGTGTTCCATGGTGTCCGGTGAAGGTGGTCGCACCATGGTGGGCTTGCCCAGCGACTGAATAACCCGCACTGGTGGTGCCGGGGGTTGGGGCAGCTCGGGCTCCATTAGAGCGATTAAGTTCCTCACTGTAGCTAATGTCTCCAGCGTGGAGGGCACGACGAGTTCAACCATAGCGCATTCTGGGGAGCTGGTAGGCACCGGAGGCAACGGCTCCTGTGAGACTGGAATCAACGGTGCGGAGACGGGCGGTGCCACGGCAGTTGGCGGTGCCGGGCGGTCCGTCTTGGAGATACGCTCTGACTGCGGTGTAGCTGTAGGTGCCGCAGGAGCCGTGTGCTTCTTGCTCCTCGGGGAGAGGGAGCGGTGCAGGCTGGAAGGTTGGGCCAGTGAAGGGTGGTGACGAGGAGTCTTTATCGGTGCTGGGCGGTCCGTTGCGGAAGAGGCACTTGTTCCCGGTGCCGGAGTCGGTGCCAAGGATGGAGGAGTTAAAGCTGCCTCCATCAAAAGTTGCTTCAGGTGAATATCCTGCTCTCTCTTTGTCTGGGGCTTGAACGCCTTGCAGATTCGGCACTTGTCCGCATGGTGGGATTCGCCTAGGCACTTTAAGCAGGAGTCGTGCAGGTCTCCTGTGGGCATCGGCCAATGACAGGCCGCACAAGGCTTGAAGCCCAGTGAACCGGGCATGGGCCCCGGTACCGGGGGAGGAGAATGGGCAAGCCCCTGATCCTTTTTAACTATACATACGACTATAAGAACTACAAATTTAATACTAACTAGTAACTACAGAAAAGAACTATGTACACGATACTATACAAACGAGTGAATCACTAGGGAGGTGGAGATCAGCTAAGCCGCGCTCCACTGTTCCAATGACCGACACGGGCAGTAAGAAGGAACTGAGGAACGGTCGGGCCGGCAAGGGTATATATCAGGCGCCATAGCGGCGCTACTCCAGGGGGCGACCTGCCGACCCACCGAGTGTTGCTAGGGTAAAAATTCTCCGACGAACGTGCACGCGGCACGCGCACACCTAACTGGAATGGATATGAGCAAGCACTCAAAGAAGAACTTTAGGATATGGCTAATTGTACTTATAAATGGCAAGCTTAAATGTATAGAGGCATTACTGCTAGTTGGCATTGTTCATCCTCTTAACTGCCTGGTTAGCTTACTCCTTCTAGGATTAAGTTATCTCTAATTCACAGACTTCCATGATTTTGGGAATGTTTGTGTCTGTGTGTCTCTCTGCCAGCTGCCTTCCTGTATTTCAATAAACTGATGTGTGTGTAAATTGTATACAGGGTACAAAGAGGAAGGTTGGGTTGAGGCTGGCCTGCAAATCTGGGCTTCTATGTCTGTTTTCTCATAGCTGGTCCTGTACTGGCTATACAACAAATGCAAGGCAATTTATCTTGTACAGCTTGATACAAATGCATTTAACAATCAGTCTTGCCTTAAGTGATAATGATTTTCTTGAACATGGCAGCGTGTTGAGAATGAATAATGTGTTTCAGCCTTATCTACCTTTGTCCACAGCAAAGTCACACATAATAAATATTGTCTCACTGCCTTTTTAATATACACCTCTACCCCGATATAACGTGACCCAATATAACATAAATTCTGATATAATGCGGTAAAGCAGTGCTCCGGGCAGGGCTGCTCGCTCTGGCAGATCAAAGCAAGTTCGACATAACGCAGTTTCACCTATAACATGGTTAGATTTTTTGGCTCCTGAGGACAGCGTTATATCGAGGTAGAGGTGTAGTTGGAAAATAAAAATGAGTGGTGTCTAATACTCAGAATTCCATATCTCTAATACATTTCATATGAGAGCCTGAGTGTTTTCCATGGCAAATCCACATACAGATGAAGTACATCAATGACCTTTACTTCTGTGTAAGTATTGGTTACTGACACTCATGCAGGAGCCCTTTCAATGAAACTTGTGCTGCTTAAATTGTAAATTGACTGGCAAATAGTAGGTACAAATTAGTGCCATGGGTTGTGATGAAGCTCACAGCCAGCTTAACTGCCAGCTTTTGCCTTTTAGAAGCAAGAAAGAGAGTATTCTAGGGCCGCTAGGCTTTGACCTGTTTTCTCCTATGACTTAATGTCATGTGATGCATTTCCAGCTAGTAGTCTCAGTTGCCTAGCAGCTGTGGCTTAATTATTCAAAATGATGTTTTCTCACTCCTTTACCAGACAGATGTTGGGTAAGGATGGTTCCCTTGTAAAACATCTGCTCTATTGTGTGTCAGTCATGAGATCTGCCTAATTTATGCAAGGATGTGGTAAGCCCTTGTGGCAGACTTGCTACATACAGATTATTGCCAAGCGTTTCAGCAAGAAAGAGAACACTGTGCTTTGACAAACTGTTCTGTATTGCTCCTGCATATGATTACAAAACTACCTGTACGGAGTGTGTTCCTTCTTGAACAGATCCAATAATATCATCTCTGTACTAATTGTCTCTGGCTCTGTACATTATCATAAAAAGTTTTATTTTTTAAATGATCTGGACGCTCTTCATTCACCAATATATTCTGAAGCGATAACAATCTTTTTAGAATAATGTTTATCCTTAATATGAAATGGCGAGGTGTTTTCTCTAGTTTTATTTAGCTACAATTTGTTGTACAGCACAGTAGCAATGAGAAGAAATATTATAAAAAATATTTATTGGTAAACCCAGTGACCTGCATTGGCTAAGCACCAGCTTCCAAATTCCACCCTGTTACTCAGCAGTAGGTGCAACCAGCTAATGACGTAGGTATTGCAGCCTGAGGCTTTTTTTAAAAAAAAACACAACACATAATCATTTGCAGATGTTGGCAATTAACAGTGGTGCCTGAGCCGAAGCTCTCAATGGATGCCAAACCACAAAGATGTATCATTTTTATAGTCTGCGATTGCTAGAACTGAAAGATGATTAAAACAATCAATATGTAAACACAAATATGCAGAATTCCCTTCTGGGAAGCTTGTCCATCACCATTGCTGCTACTACTATAAGCTTGTTTGATTCAGAGTTGTCTCCTTGTATAATAAGTCGTTCTCTCTTACTATAGCCTGTATTTCTTTATTTGTCCATATTGTACTATTCAGACCTAGAGGTGCCACGAGGCTTATATAACTCCCACCAAGAGTTGGATGCTAGCTAAATAGCAGTATTTTCACAGGTTTATAAATTGCCAATGCAAGTTGTTCTGGGCTGAAACTAGGAATGTGATTGGTGTCAAACTTTTCTTTTTTTAAGTGTGAATTTTGTGCTTGAAAGTTCCATATTTAATAGCACTGAGAACTGAAAGCCTCTATTGAGCCAGTGAGCAGTCAGTGACAGTGCAGGCTTTCCTATACTATCCCACCAACTTATTTTATCCTGGATTTGGAGGGACCACCTAGAAGTGAGAGGGTAGCTCATTTTCCAGGCACCTTCAGCAACTGGCCTCTCTGCTGAAGCTGAACGTGAGCTAGAGCCAATTGTGGTGGTGGGTTTTGGTGATACTCATTTGTCTACTGAGAACTGAACAGATGCAACCAGTTCATTACACATAGGCCACCAAACAGCTATCCGACAGAAACCACTTTTGGTCACTCCCTGCCTAGATTAAAATGCTGGCTGCGAGCCTAATAAGTTCACTAACAACACATAGGTCAGTACTGACCTCATAGACCATTACTTACCTACATTAATCATCATTATTATTTATTATGTATTTGTATTATCGTAGTGCCTAGAAGCCCTAGTTGTGGCACCAGGACGCCATTGTACTAGGCACTGTACCATCACAGAGCAAGACTATTCCTGCCATAGAGTTCTTGCAATCTAAGTATAAGACAAGAGACAACAGGTAGACAGACAAATGCGGGAGCATGAGAAACAAGGAGACAATGTTGATCAGCATGATGGACACTGATATCTGCATGCCAGTTTCCTAACCCTTTCCGAGATCTTTGTAGGCTTTCTGGAAAAGGAGAACATTGAGGAAGGAGGATAGTGAGGTAGCTTTGCCAGTGTTTACAGGGGAGCATAACGTGAAAATTTAACCAATGCAGGCTGGCATTATTGGGCAAACGGAGGCAGAAGTCAACATCTTGACAGCGAAGGGCCTTTAAAGTGAAGACAGCAGCTTGTATTTGATATGGTAGAGAAGGGGAAACCAATAGAGGGATCCAGAGAGAGGGAGTACATGGTCAAAATGATGGGCAAGGAAAATGTTTGCTGTAGCATTCTGCATGGGTATGAATGGGGCAATATGGCACTTATGAAGCCAGAGAAAACGATGATGCAGCAATTGAGGTGTGAGAAGATGACAGCGTGGACAAGCTGTACGGATGGATAAGGAAGGCTACATCTCCAAAATGTTATGAAGAAAGAATGTGCAAGATTTAGAGAGAGCCTAGCTATGAGGATGTAGTGAGAGGTCTGAACTGAAGATGATGCCCAGGTTACAGGCAGGATGTTGGTGTTGTCCTCCTTGTTGTCTTGTTGTCTATCTCCGCTCCTTTATAAATCAGAAGTACCTCCCAGAAAACACCATCCTAGCCACCATGGATGTAGAGGCTCTCTACACAAACATTCCCCACACAGATGGAATACAAGCTGTCAGGAACAGTATCCCTGATGATGCCACAGCACAACTGGCTGCTGAGCTCTGTGCCTTTATACTCACACACAACTATTTCACCACACTACCACGGGAGGTCCAACTTTCAGACCAAAGCCAACGGTTAGCAAATAATGATGGTCATATTACACCACCAAGCTAATCGAAAACATACCCGACACGCATATGCCTACCTTCATGCCTCCAGCTTCCATCGCCGGCCATCACGCGATCCCATGTCTACAGCCAAGCACTGAGGTTACCAATCGACTCTGCGCTAACCCCTCAGAACAGAGCCACCTAACAAAATCTCACCAAGCATTCTCAAACTACAATACCCAGCACAGGAAATAAGGAAACAGATCACAGAGCCCGACTGTGTACCGGAAGCCTCCTACTGCAAGACAAAACCCAAGAAAGAACCAACAGATCCACTGCATCATGTACAGTTACCAGCTAAAACCCCTCCACACGCATCATCAGGGATCTAACAACCCATCCGGACAATGATCCAACACTTTGCACAGGCCTTGGTGGCAGGCCAGTCCTCGCCACAGACACCTGCCAACCTGAAACTAATTGTCACAGCAACTGACACCGCACATAGACTCTAGTCAGGAACCAATCACATCCAACAACCACCCATGCCACTCTGCCACAATATCTATAACCGCGCACACCATCACAGGACCTAACAGATGCAGCCACCACCCATCACAGGTTTCATTCACCTGCACGTCCCATCGCACATCATACGCCATCATATGCCCCCAAGCCTCTGCTATGTACAAGCAAACTGGACAGCTCTCTACGGAAAAGGATAGATGGACACAATCAGATATTAGGAATGCAAAACAAAAACCTGTAGGAAGGATTCAACCCCCTGCCACACTAAGCAGACTTAAGGTGGCCATCCGCGGCATCAAACTTCAGGACCAACTTCAATAGAGGAACTCGCTGAGTTCTTCATTCAGTTGCACAAATTTGACCACCATCAACTCAGGTTGAACAAAGACTTGTGAATGGCTTGCCAACTACAAAACCAGTTTCTCCTCCTTGGGTTTTCACACCTCAATGCTAGACAGGCCTCATCCTCCCTGATTTGAACTAACTCTCGTTATCTCTAGCTTGCTTGCTAGCATATATATACCTGCCCCTGGAAATTTCCACTACATTCATCTGACGAAGTGGGTATTCACCCACGAAAGCTCATGATCCAAAACGTCTGTTAGTCTATAAGGTGCCACAGGATTCTCTGCTGCTTTTACATAATTTATGATAACCTTCAAAGTGTTCCACCTCAGTGGTGGGTGAAGAGATCCCTTATATGCACCAGATTCATTGCCTGGAATCTGCTGGCAGAAATCCCCCTGAAGTGGGGATACAGTACTGCAATCTGTCCTAAGTCTGCTGCCTTTAGGGGTTGGGAGCCAAAGGCTGTGGTCCCCAAAGTGGTCATGAATGGCAAGGATTCTCAGGCCATGCACAGATTCTACACATACTTTGAACAACCTGTGCCAGAGAGGTTCTCATGGATCCTGGAGGAGAATGTAAAGCAATTGTCTGCCAGTGGAACCTCCAGGGAAGGGTGGGATACATTCATCCATCTCATTTCCAGAGGTGAATTCCCGCATGTTCTCCCACACACAGGCGCTCCTGAAAGGAGAGCTGGCCCCAGTGAGACAGTGAAATATTCTGAGCCCAAAGGGTGAATCAAGTCCTCATTCTGTAAAGGGATCCTTTGGAAGCAAAAGGAGTGAAACAGGGAGTCGCATCAGGGATGAGTTTGGCTTCTCATTTTCAGCACTTAAATGACAAAGAGATCATAGTTCTCCAGAGTTGAATCAATGTAAGTTAGTTTTTAGCAAGGTCTTCGGAGAAGCCTCTCCAATTCGCTTTCTTGAAATTGAAGAATCTACACATTGGTATCAAATCTGGAGTTATGGCTGCTATAGCATTGATTGTGATTGATCTGTGTTGTGTGTGCAGGATGGGTTCCAACACGTTGTTTTTGCACATAACTTCTATGCTGCTGTCAACAAAGGCGAGATCTAGATGATAGCTTCCCCTCTATCAGGAGTAGTTCTGAGTCATGGATCAGGCTTAGGTGGTGTGCCTTGGCCCGCATGTTGATAAGTCTCCATTCTCATAATTTTTGCAGTAACACCATGTGACGCTGTGGCTATTAGTCACCAATGATCACACTTGCTTTGTAGTGATCTACATTTCCTGGGCTCATAAAGGCAACTGTTCCCCTGGGGCTTATAAACAGATGTTGTCATGATACAATTCCCCACTCTGAACCTTAGCGTCCAAAAGATGGGGTACCAGCATGAATTCCTCTAAGCTAATTACCAGCTTAGAACCTGTAGTACTGCCACCAACCAGGAATTCCAGTGCCTGGTACACTCTGGTCCGCCCCCCCCCCAAAATCTTGCCCGGGGAACCCCAAGACTCAGACCCTCTGGATCTTAACACAAGGAAAGTAAACCCTTTCCCCCACCGTTGCCTCTCCCAGGCTTCCCCTCCCTGGGTTACCCTGGAAGATTACTGTGATTCAAACTCCTTGAATCACAAAACAGAGAGGACAATTCACCTTCCTCCCTCCTTCTCTTTCCCCCTCCCAGACTCTCCCTGAGACAGAAAGTAATCCTAATACAGAGAGAAAAACTAACCTTTCTCTCCCCCTTCCCTCCTTTCTCCCCACCAAGTCCCTGATGAATCCAGACCCAGTCCTCTGAGGTCTCACCAGAATAAAAAAACAATCAAGTTCTTAAACAAGGAAAGCTTTTAATTAAAGAGAGAAAAACAGTAAAAATTATCTTTGTAAATTTAAAATGGAATAGGTACAGGGTTTTTACTATAAGGCACTGGGAATACCCTCCCAGCCTAAGTATTCAAATACAAATTAAAATCTTTCAGCAAAATACAAATTTGAACTCCTCCAGCCAAATACACTATTAACTCCTTCCAGCCAAATGCACATTTGCAAATAAAATAACAAACAAATAACCTAACTCGCTTATCTATCTAGTACTCACATATTTGGAATCTATAAGAACCTGTATCAAGGAGATTGGAGAGAAACCTGGTTGCACGTCTGGTCCCTTGAGCCCCCAGAAAGTGAACAACCAAATTCTAACAGCACACACAGAAACTTCCCTCCCTCAAGATTTGAAAGTATCCTGTCTCCTGATTGGTCCTCTGGTCAGGTGACAGCCAGGCTTACTGAACTTGTTAACCCTTTATAGTCAAAGAGATATAAAGTACTTCTGTGTTATTAACTTTTCTTATCTGTTTATGACAGATGTTATGGAGACGTTCATATCAATGGTCAAGACTTCGATATAACTTTGCTCTGTCATAGATTTTGTATTGATGATGAGCTCTGGTTTCAAGAAAATAGTGCTGTGGTATTTCTCTTGCTGCCTTTCAATGGCTAATCTCATCCCAGGAATCCACGGCCTATTGTTGTTTGGCCCTCTGTGTATTTCCTGGAGACAGAGCACATGACATTTGTAGTCAGTACACATCCCGGCAATAAGATGAGTGCCCTGCTTTCTTTCTCAATAATCAATCCAGTTTTTTCACACAGATAAAACTGAAAAATTTGGCTGTTTACAACATTCACTTCGGAGGAACTTGGTCTCATAAAACTTGTGGCATGTAATCTCTTAACAATAATTCACCATTTCAAACAATACTCTTTGTTTCTGGGAATAAAAGATAGTTCTTTTCATAAATTCAGAGTTGCATTTTTAGAAATATTGCATCAGCTTGGTTTATGATGCATTTAGTTGCACGAGTAAGGTTGGTGACATTACACAACAGAACTCAGCTCCCACAGCCCACTGTGACTCAACGTATTGTCATATGTAAGAGACACACTGTATGAAATACAGACACTGTTGAAGTCAATGTGGGTTTTGCCATTGGCTTCAATGAGGGACAGGGATTCACCCAATAAATTGATTTTTAAATTCTTATGGAAAACTAGCACCCTATAATTTTCATAAGAAATGACATGACCTTTACAAGTCACGTTTTGTCTGCTTGTTGGCTGGCACCTAAGTGCGGGTTATTGAGCATGTCTGTATAAAATACTAGAGCAGAGGGGGATGCATTTTGGTGGCTCTGTTGCTTTCTTGCTGACAGATTCCAGAGTGCAGCGTGGGGCAATTGTCCCTCTGCCTGGGGGGCCCTCTGGAGGGTACCACAACTCTGTAACCCCACTTATTCAATATGTATGTGGGCCAGTGAGGGGAATTATATACAGATCTCTGGAGTGAAAGATTCATGGTATGTTGATGACACCCAGCTTTATATCTCTGTTAAGTCCAGCTTGAATGAGACTGTGCATTTTTCCTAGTGTCCGTGCTAGGTTAGGAAATAAATGAGAGCAAATTGGCTGAGGCCCATTCCTAAAGAAAACTGTGATTATAGAGTGTGGGCGAAACAACTGGAAGAGTTGGCGGTGGTTATGTGAACTTCTTTGATAGAGGATGTTTTGAAACATTGACAGTAAACAATGGTCAATGTGGGGGTTTGGCTAGATTCCCAGATGCTTTTGGATGACAACAATGACCAAGACAACATTTTGCCATTTGTACCTAGCCAGGAGAGTGTGACCTTTTTTATTGGGATGTGGACCTAGCTACCATGATCTATGCCTTTATTACCTCTAGACTGGATTACTGCAGTGTGCTTTACCTGAAATCCAGTCAGTGGGTGAAGATAGAGCAGAACACAGTAGCTTGCTTAAGAAGCAGAGTATCTTTCTGAGCACCTGACACCAGCGTCCAGGATCTGCAATTGCCATTCATTTATTTTCAGGAAGAATTTAAGGTGCCGATTTTTAACTGTAAAGTCCTAACTGGCCTGGGACCTTCCTACCTGAGAGCACCCCTCTTCTGGCGCCTTATTGCTCTGAGCAGTGCAGAAGCATATGAGCTTTAGCCACTTCACTATATAAGTGCATGAGCTGCTGGTGGGGAATTCTGTGTGACGGCCCTCATCTTTGCAATTCACTCTCCCCCTGCATCCAAAGTCTTGTGAGTCTATTGATGTTCTGGGCATGCTGCAAGTCCCACCTGTTTGAGCAGGCTTTGATGGGAGGAGGGAGCTGAGGCAGTTGGTGGCATGGCTTTTAGGAGCAGAGTGTGACAGGTAGGAGACTTTGATTGCTTTGAGGGAGAAATGTGTTGTTTTTGGTGGAGGAGGAAAAGGAGAAGAAAATATTTTAATTAATGGCAAGGGTGCCTACAGAAGGACAGGCTTGGTTTTATATTGTCCTAAAATCAAAATAAATATATTGAATCCTTACACACTTCCTTAAAGCAAATGCCTTCAGTATTGGAGGACTTACATAATTAAAACTGTGATCTGCCTAAAGTCACAGTGAGTCATTCTCAGAGATGGGATTAGAACCCATTGGCTCCTGTTTCCCAGCTCTGTGCTCAGACAAGCCTTTTAGACATTTGAAACCATACATTATGTTTTGTTACTATTTCTCCCCCTTTGCATTGTACATAGACACTGCTTTGTCATTATACAGTTACCCAAGAATTCTTGGCTGCTGGCATTGATTTTTATTTTTTAAAGAACAAAGTGTAGGGATGCATTTCACTAAATAAAATCCGCTCTACATAATTACATGAAGACATACACACAGTTTTAACCAAATAAAAAATAATAATTTGAGTTAAGTCTAATTTTGTGTCCTCCACCAAAGATCTTCGGCATTGATTGACACTTATAGATACAGGTGTGGTTTTTTTGTTGTTTTTTTTAAAAATCTGTCAGGCACTATTGTGTAAACTATTTAAAAGTGTTTCATATCTTTCTTCTTAAAAGCAACTCCTATAAAGGTATTTGTTGTTCTAGGCACAATTACCATAGTTATATTACAATTTAGTCTAGCTGCTTTTCGTGCAGACGTTAGAGTGACTATACTCTCTGGAGATTCCATATTGTAATTATATAAAACATTATTACATTGGGGAAATAACCTGGTTTGTTGTTGTTGCTTTGTAATAAGGATTGATTTATGGAAAAAGCTTCTGCCAGATGTTTTATAGCTTGCTATTCTTTTATGGTATTAATGTTAAATAAAATCAACATTTTAAAAATCTATGTTGTGTTTCTAGCTTCTGTTTACTACCTCTCATCTTACTGTTCTTTTTATTATTTGCTGTTCTTTCTTCCATCTGTTTTTCTCCAGGCTTCTGCATGCCTCCTGCAAGGGGCCTGCTTGATTCAAAGCCTAGGGAAGACAAGGGGAGTTGTTCCACTGACTTCAGTGGTCTTTGGATCAAGCCTTAAATTCCTCTAGAGTCTAGACTTCATTTTCTCTCTCTTCCAGACAATTTATTCATTACATCCTTTATTCCTATTTTTTGTGTTCTGTTCACTTTTTTTTCTATTTACTTTCTTCTTGCTCTCTAGTGGTTTGATTTCTTATTGTTTCATTACTCCACCCCCAGCCTGCTTCTGTGCCTTCAGGGAAGACAGTTTAGTCTAGTGTTTAGCGTAGGGAACAAGACGTCAGGGCTCCTGGCTTGCCTTCCTGGCACTGCTGCCCATGAGCAACTCACTTAAATTTTCATTCCCCTTAAGTGAAAGATGCTGTATAGATGTAAATACTAAATCATTTGTTTCCCTTCCCTCACCTTATATTTCTGTAGCTCCTTATTTCCTCCACCTCTGCTCTCCTTTTGTTCTTTTTTACTGCCAGACACTTCTTGTTCAATTACATATTTCAAAAAGTTAGTGCAATGTTTGTTTGACACAATACAACAAGGACAACTCTACCTGTCGTGTTTTCACTGATGGGCTTTGAAGAGTGGTCAGTTGCAGAGCACCAAATGGCAGTGTTAAATGGACTGATAAGTTTTAAACAGAGCATTTGCTGAGCTGTTAAAGCAGAGGCTTCTGTGACCTTCCTCGCTGGGCTCCTGTCAAGATACAGGGCGCTGCGAGTCATTACATCAGCCCCTTTAGCTTGCTGAGATACCAAGGCACAGGCCTTTGTGAGCTCACATCACTTCTGGCTTGCAGGCTATTATGAGGTCACTGGCTCATCATCTGTAGTTTGCTGGGCTGATACCCCACAGAGACCTGTAGTGTCTACATTAACTCGGCTCCTCTAACTGGCTACACTGATGTCTTGGTAGAGGTCTCTGAATTTGTCCTACTCAGCACATCTAGCTTCCTGGTCTGGTGTCAAGGCAGAGGCCACTCTGAGGCTAGTGGATTATCACGTGTAGCTTACAGACCTTGTGTGAAGGCCTGGACTTGTTGCCTCAGTCTGAGCACCTCTGAGGTAAGTAATTAATTACCTTCTACCTACCAACATTTCCCTTCAGCTTTAACTGGACACAGCATTCTTCCTCACTCCTAATTTGAACCTGTTGTGTAGTGTTTCTGTCTTCTGTTAATCAACTGCCATTTCCCACCTTATAGGTGCCTGCATTTCAGTAGTTCCTGTATATCTATTGTTTAAGTCCTGACATCCTTTGAGGGGAAAGGCACTCATTGTCTGTTCAGAGTATGTAAGTCATTTTACAATTATTTAGTAAACTGCTAGCACCATTCTTTGCCTTATGTTGACTTTTCAAAGTTTACTCATATCTTCATTCCCTCTCCTCTCATCCATTGGTTCTCAGATTGTTCCATGGAGTACTTCTAAGTAGTCTCAGCGAGCTGTTTCTTTCTCCAAGATGAAGCATTTGTTGGTCATCAAGAAGTGACAGTTCCTGTTTCTTGCTGTGCAGGTCATTTACACAGAGCTGTGCGAATAAAGGGTAATTTTAGTTGACTGACAGTTCTGAAAAACTGGAAAAAAAATCACTTTGGATCAACCTGAAAATGATTTTTTTCAAATGTTTTGGTAAACTGAGAAATGGAAAGAGAACTAATTTGAGGCTAAAGAAATGTTCTGTTTGATTCAAAACAAGACATTCTGTTTTGAATGTCAGTATTTTTAGTGATTTTAATTTTTTTTAAACAAAATTGAAGCAAATTTCAGGACAGAGTTTTTAATAGAAAAATAAAAACAATTCATTTTGAAAATGACTCAGCAAAATGTTTTAACCTTTTCTGATTTTTGTTCTGTTTTATTTCAACATAAACAATTCAGTGAAATGGATGTAAATTTGCAAAATGTTTGTATTTGCAAACCTGCATTTTTCACATGGTGAGGGAAGCATCAGGTTTCCAGAAGATTTTTTTTGACCATCTAAACTTAGTAGTAATAATAGAGAAGCCTTCTCTGTACCATGCGTTGCTTGTTTCTTGATGTTCTGTGAAAGGTGGAGCATACTCTTCAGTATCAATTCATTTTTGATCACATTTGACATCATCACCATTAGATGGATAGTTAACATGTACGAAGAGAAAACCAACCTGCCAGGTGACCTGAAGGGGTTAAAACAGTGCTGTCTACAAGCAGTGAGAGGTGGCAGTGTTTATTATTATCTAGACTTTGAATTTGAAGTCACCTGTAAAATTCATTGCTTTAATCATAAAGGGAAGGGATTAAAATGTTGTGTGTCTTGGATTGATCTAAATCAGTGGAATCCAAGTTCATTCTTTGGGTGGAGGGAAGGTGCTTTTGGGGGGAAAATATCAATGTATGAGGGTGAGACTGGTGAAGGAAATGATATTATAAGGTTAGTGAGAGGGACCCTTCTGAGTGTGTTGGGATTCCCCTCTGATCATGAGGCCTGAAATGGCCAGTCTTCCTGGAAATGCCTATTTCCATTATCAGTAATGCTTCTGAACAGAATAAAATTAATATTTGTTGCTTGGGCGGGGTGGGGTGTAACGAGTGTAACAGACTTCTGGTCCAATGCATCCCCATTCCTGACAAGCCCTAATGCTGACTGTGCAAACTTTCTGGGCCAAGATGGAAGCAACAAAACTGAGAAAAGTATTCTGAGAAGAGCTGAAAAAGTGGTCTGGGCAAGGGAGCAGAGAGACCATAAGGCTAAGACTGGGTCCTTACTTTTGTTTTCAGGGTCCCAGGCCTAAGCTCCCAATAGAGGCTGGGGAAGAGCTCCCTTCCATCACCACAGCAATCCAGTACGGACCTACCGCTGGGTGTCTTGTTTGGAAATCTATTTTTCCCCCCACTGGAATAAACACACACCTTCAGAATGGGCTTGGACTCCTATAGTTAAAATGGCAGTAGCCTGAGTTAAACTGCAGCACTTTCACGTTATGCTCCCAATGATTCTGCTGGGGGAGTACTTATTCATAGAAAATTTAATGAAATGTATTGTATGGGATAAGAACATCCAAAACTGTAACTGGGGAGACTCCAAGCTCATACAGTCATAGGAAGGGGCTAGGATTAACAAATTTGGAGCTTAATTGTATGGTGCATAGTCTGGCTCAAATGCTGTCATCCATATAAATAAGAGGAATTAATTCTTCAGTATGGCTACACCTTAATCTTGCTGAGATGATGCCCCTTCGTATCCAGAGAAGTCTGAGCTTCCCTTTGAAACGGCTGGAAAACTCTACAATGAAAGGGATGGTGTGATTAAAAACCCATAACTTGAGAAAAAAACGTAACATACCTGTCTGCAAAGGCTACAGTCAGCTCTCGCTGAAGTCAACAGCAAAACTCCCATTGACTTCAATGGTGCCCTCAGTTTCCTGTCTAGTGTAATGAAAATGAAGAGAAGGTTGTTATATGTCAACAGGTGGTAGATGCAAGCATGGGAGCCACATGAAAACCCTAACAAAGCAGACTTTAGCACAGTTACAACAAAGTTACCCCCCTGTCCCCCATTAAGGGAACCATAGTGACAGGGCTACATAATGGAAAAGTGCTGTCTTACTATTTTATTTAAGACATGCCTTAATTCTTATAAGTAGCACAGCTCCTGTAGAGAGGGGGTGGTTATGTGGTTATGGTACTGGACTGGGACTCAGCAGATTTGGGGTCAATTCCTGGCTTCACTACAGACTTTCTATATGACCTTGGGCAGTCTTGCTAAGGATGTGTCTAGACTGTCATCACTGGTTGCGACCGGAGCTCAAGAGGACAAGCTATCTTTAATCTAGCTGGCTTCGGTCCCATAGGAATGAAGCTGCAGCAACACGAGCTTCACCTTAGGCTGAACAAACCCACCCAGAACTTGAGTAATTACTGGTGTAGCAAATTTGTACTTCAACAGCTTCATTATTCTGGGATCCAAGCTCACTTGGCTATGGTGGCTTGAGCTGCAGTCATGCTGAGTGACTGCAGTCTAGATATATTGTACTTTCATGAAATAGGGATCATAATGCTTCCTTTGTCCCTTTTAGATTGTAAACTTGAGGCAGGGGCTTTTTCTTAGTATTTATACTTATAGCACCTAGCACTATGGGGTCTTAGTTTCAGCTGGGTGCTACCCTAATATAAATAATAAAAATAGCCTGGTTAAAATCCTCTCCAATGTTTCATGTGGTTTCCAAAGCATATTCCTGACTACTGGAATATGCAGAATGTCAGCCTGTCATTCCTTGGGCATAGATTTTAGACTCTACTAACAAAAGAGTAAAGGAAAGCAAAACTGAATTTGATGCAATTTAAAAATATCACCTTAGGACTCATTAGACTCAATCTCCGCTCTTGAGAGTTCAGTAAAGGATGGTGAATGTTGTAGATATAACAGACCAGGATGTACTGTCACACATACCATTTGTTCATGTCAAAACATGATACAAGTCTGCTTAGATGTATTTAGCATGCAATGAAAGGAGATGGAGATATAAATTGCCACTCTTCTCATGGCTAATCTGGTTACATGGTATTTTCAGCACTTCAGGGGGCAATAAAACATTTCATAAACTAAATTTCAACCGCTGTTCTGTGGTGAAACAATTGATCAGTAATGCTTCCATATAAAACCTGCCAATGTTTCGGTGATTACAAAATGCATTTTAAAGTGGCTTCATGTGACTATCTAACACACAAAATAAACGACAAAGTTACAGGGTCAAACTCCATCCTTATATAGCTCCCTGAAGCACATTGAGTTGCTACCATTTAAATTAGGGTTGGAGTTGTCTCAAGAGGCCAGATTCTTAGCTGGTATAAATTGGCAAAGCTGCATGGAAGTCAGTGAAGCTACACTGCCTCACACCAGCATCTGGCCCATGGGGTTTAATTCATGATGGTCAGTGTTCATCCAGTTTTATAAAGGACATAGGTGATCACATAGGTTACACAACAAATTGTAACTGCGGAATAGAGAGAAAAGCATCTTGAGGACCTGTGTGGATTGCTACAAATCTTTCAGGGGTGGGAGATGGAGGAAATTGGTTACAACATGATTGCCCCAGGCAGGCCCAGCCCTCCCGCCATGTTTAAGCATGGTTCCATTGGGTACTGTAGCTGGAAACTCAGCTATGTCACAGAACAGGGCTAAAACCAACCTGATTAGCACTATCCCTCACAAAAGAAAATATAAAATACCTTGGGTCCCACTTACTTGACAAGTGCAAACATATGTGTCCCCCAATGTGTTGAAGGAAACAATGCAATGTGATAGTGTAGGTGAGATCTTAATTATGTCTCCAAATACTATTGGGTCCTACTTTTTTTTTTTTTTTAAATGTTGTGTTCTGGGACATATTTGTTAGTACAGTAACTATTTTCCAAGGACCGTGTTTGTCTTTTACTCTCTTTATATGGTGGACTTGTCTAGATGAACACTTAGTTTGTGGCAAGCTATCATGTGAATCTATCCTATGCTAGCCCATTGCACACTAAGTGTCCATGGACGTTAGGACCATGCACTAAAAATCCCCTAGTGTATTTTAATCTACTTCTGTTTCAAAATGGGGTAGCTCAAAACGTGCTACAGGGTACCTCCTCCTCCGGAAGCCCTTGAAAAGGCTTAGGTAGCTAGTTCCAGGAGAGGGTTCAGGGCTGTGAATTCTGAGTGGAGATTGATGTTGCCCTTCAGCCCGGACGTAGGTCCCTAACAATCTCTGTGGGGTGGTGCTTATGGCACTCCCCTCTCCTTGGCATTTCCTACTGCCTAGCTCAGGTGGCTCCCCGCTCAGCTTGCTGGCTTCTCTGGATCCCGTTCTTAGCTGCCTAACTCTCCCCAGTATTATAGATTCCACTGGGTGACAAGGCACTTAGAAGTGAGGCGTTGCAGTGCCTAAATCTCTATGTGGAGCTAGCCCCAAGTCAATATATCTCTGCTTAGGGTTTTACTGATCACAAAGTAGAATGGAAAAGCATGATTGTCATCTCCCAATGAGTAAGCTGAGCAAAACACCTGGAAGCACAAATATTAACTTGCCAATTTATGTACACTTTTTGCAAAACTTTAGATTTTTTTAACTAAATACCATCACTGACCTCAATTTTCAGATGTGACAGTTGAAATCTGAATGAGCAGCTGGCTAAATGGTCCACATCACACCTCGATCTGACTCCTGCCATTTGGGAAACCTGTGCTGATTTGTTAGACCTTTCCAATTTCATCATCCCTCATGCCAGCCCTACTCATGAGGGACTCGCCCTATAAGAGCTGGAACCAGTCCAGCCCTTCTAATGGGTTAACCATCAGGGTCTGCCTACAAAAAAGATGACCAGTAATAAATTAATAGGACGGGCTTACTTTGGACACGCTTCTACCAGGAAATGGGCAGTGAGCCAAATTTTTTAGAGGTGAAAGAACTGTCCCACATTAAAATTTAGGTAATTATCCCTGTTGCTCTTTACAGCTTGTAATTTGTAGAGAAGAATGGAAGCTTTTAAGTGTTCTGTTGTCTTGTCTGTCATGTTTTTCTTTTAAAAACAAAATAAAGTTGAGTCCAGTGCTGCTCTTTTCTTCACTCTCCCCTCACCTAACCCTCACACCGCTGGGCTTCCATGTTCTGGGGCTCTTACATGGGCCTTCCACCACAGGCACGTTTAGCCCGGTTTCCAGTGGCTCCTAAAGACACTTCCCTGTCAACAAAACAGTTTTCATGGAAGGTTCTGAAGTTTGTACTATGAATCTAAACTGATTCATTATACAGTTGGGCTGTTAAAATACCTATTACATACTTAGGAGACCAATGCAGCAGGATTTTTCTTTTAATGCTCTTTAAAAATGTCTATGAAATCTTTATCCAAGAAGCTGGAGTGATTCAGAATTAAGTGCCAATCTAGGGCTAAATTTTCAGAAGTGACCCATTTTTTACTGGTTTGGTTTTTGGGTGCCCAGCTTGAAACATTTAAGGCCTGTTTTTCCCAAAGGGGCTGAGCACCAGCAGCTTCCATTGAGTGAAGGGCATTCAGCAGCTCTGCTGATCAGGACCAGCATGTCTGAAGCTGGGCATCCAGAAGTGGAGACACTCAAAGTCAGTGCCCATTTAAAAAAAATGTGGTATCCCTGCTGAATCTTTTTTGTTTGTTTAGTTGTCAATAACAGCTGGAGATTAAACATCACCATGCCAGTCTTTTAACAAAGATAAGTTCATTTTATTCAGTATCATTCAAGTTTGCCTTCTGATATTTTTAAATACTGTTAAAAAGTGTATATTTTATTTTTAATAAAAAGGGAGAAAATGTGTTTCCCTAGCTGGAGACTTTATATGTCTCATTTCAGCCCTGGCAAAACATTATTTGAGATATAAGCCCTGATAAACAGGTATTATACTGGAAATGTGGAGCGACCCTAACTTGTAGCTCCATACAGCCCTGCTTATAAGACATTCTTGTTTTCCAATATTTTAAAATGAACAGACATACATAATGGAGAGAGATACAGTCCTGAGTCATAAGCAAAGTGTGATTGGGCCTTGTTGGTGGGAAGGAGACCCTCAAGAAAGAGCTAGATGCTGCACAAGTGCTGGTGATAGTCTTCAGTCTGATACACCACAGACTCAACCTGTTGCTAAGGGGCATCGTACTAGTGGAGATACCTTCTGTTGGATGAGAAGTAAAACCAAAGTCAGAACCCTCTCTTATGGGCCCCAATCCTGCAATCAGACCCAGGCAGGCAGACCTTTGTACCCACAGAGAGCCTCACTAGAGCCAAGAGAGCAAGTGTCTGTTTTCACAGATCCAATTGCAGGATCTAGGTCATGGTCATTATGAACCATGGTTTAGTGGGGGAAATAAAGTATCAGAGGTCAGCACACATGGGGTGTGTGTGAGTGATATAAAAATTGGCATTTGGGCATACAAACAGGCATTTAGATATGTAAATGACTCCTGTTATAAACATGTGGGCTCAGCTATCATGGCACTTTTGGCAGGGGTAAGGGTGTTAGCCTGCTTGACCTAGCAAAATTACAACCTTTTACTCATCCAAGTAGTCCCTGCAATTATAATTTGAGATGTTTTTCTTGACTTCCTCTCTTAACACAGCAATAAGCCACTCCAGGGTGTGCATTGTTAGGCGATTGATGCATGCCTCAAGTGCATTATAAAACACAAATAAGAAGGTTGATAAGTGAATCAGTAGCCTACTAATGCACACCCTGAAATGGCTTATTGCTATTAGAGTAAGACTCATTCATTGTGCATTTTTTGATTGTTTTATGGGGCTTTATGGAACTATAAAAACTTGTTCAGAGGAAAAATATTTAAGTATATTTACAGATTAGAAAAAAATAAACAATATATGAAACAGCTTGGTTGATTTATGGTTTTTTGGTTTTGTTAGTTTTTATGTGTATTTTTGTGAGATAGCAACTTATTCGGAATGTGGCAAGGACCATGGTCTGTCTTGTCTCTTGTGAGAAAGTGTTCTCTAACCTCAGTCTGGCTTCTGTGGAAATTCCATCTACTGCACTCCTGAGGCTCTCCATCTGGCAGACAGCGGATGGATCCAATGGAACACTTCTATCACAGAAGTCATGGTCACAGCAGGGGAGGGAATATTTTAGGTTACATGGGCCAATTCCATGGACAGAGAGACCTTTAACCAGAGTCTATGTTCAGACTGGAAAAAAAGACAATTTTTTAACAGTGAATGTAACCATTGGAACAATTTACCAAGGGCTGTGGTGGATTCTCCATCACTGACCATTTTAAAATCAAGATTGGATGTTTTTCTAAAAGATCTGCTCTGGGAGTTACTTGGGGAAGTTCTACAGCCTTGTTATATAGGAAATTACACTAGTCCCCTCTGGCCTTGGAATCTAGGAATCTGGGTGCCAGGATAGAAAGCAGAGCCAGCAGAATTATGTTTTCCTGGTGAACAGCAATGGTAAGCAGATGGATTTCTGCATATCCACTGGAACTCTTTCAGGGCACATGGCTAGATTCCTAGATATTAGTTGCAGTAATCAAGTTTGGAGGTCACAAATGGATGGATCACTGTAGCCAGATCTGTGTCCCATAGGAAAGGGTGCAACCTTTCAGCCAGCTGCAGACTGAAGTAGGTGTCTTTTGCTGGCAGGGCTATTTCAGCATTCAATAATGTTGAGGAGCTCAAAAGGACCCTGGGGCTGTAGGAATATTGATAGAAACAATGAATTTCAAATTTGTAAATATGAGTATTCACATTGAAAACCTCATTACTACCCCAATTCAGGAACAGGGTTAAGACCATTCCTATTAAGGAAAGTACTTGAGAATATCCTTAACTTTAAGCATAATTCATTTCCATGGGCCCTGAATGTGTGCTTAAGGGTAAGCACATGCTTAAGTGCTGTTCTGAAAGGGGATGCTTTCCTGAATTAGGGCCTTAGAGGGTATGTCTACACTGCACAGTAAATCTAGGATCTGACTCAGGTTTTAGTCCAAGCCACACTTCCATCCACGCACAAATCAATCTGACTTGGGTCAGCAAGCATTCAGGACCTAGGTTTTAGGACCCTGCTGAATCCCATTGTTACTTGGGTCCAAACCCTGTCATTCTGCAGTATGGATGCAGCTCAAACCACAGACCCAAGTGGAAGGTCTGTGTAGTGCAGTATGGATGCATTAGCCCAAATTGTAAACCCAGATTTACAATGCAGCATGGAAGCTCAAGCATGGGCTTGGGAACGCTGAGTCCCAGAGACCCAGGTTTACAATGCAGTGTAGACATCGCCTAAGAATTGTATTCTTCCAGTCAGTGAACAGAACAAAAACCATGTCCCCTGTTTGTCCACTCAAAGCTAACCAGCACAAATTTCAAATATTCATCAATTGCTCACGAATGGTTTACAAACTAAGACTTATTTTCTGAAATTATTTGCCAAATAATTCAAGAAAATAGCACTTTTTAGAAATTCTCGAATAAGCAAAAAGGCAGAATTCTTTAAACAAATTATTTACTACAAATTATTCACTTAGCTCTTTTTAACATGTGGTACATTTGATCTCTTAATATACAGCAGTTTGAAATAAAGCCATTCCTCTATAGAAAATGGCTCTTTTTAATTAAGCAAGATGTGCTAGCATGTATTTGTAAGGTCTCACTTTAAAGCCATTGAGGTTAAAGCTTTCAAGTCCTGCAGGTACAGTGCAGGGCTGCTTTGCTTCTGTTCCACATAAAGAACTTTAGCTGGGTTGGAGCTCAGCAAGTTAATGCTCTAGAGGCCTTTCTTCTCAGATCTTCTTTTGTTACTAAAGTCCTACCCCTGGTGTCGAGTGATGAATGTCTGGAAATGAACTGTGTGACGATTTAGCCCAGGAGGGGAGATGAAAAGAATTCAGAATGTTTCTTTTTGTCATGAAATATGGAAACATTTACTTGAATTATGAGTAACATATTAGTCTTACTCTCAATAGTGGCAGCTAGGAAGAGTTTATAATTGATGAGGGGAGTACAACTGATTTGTAGCTTTGGAAATAAGTCATGGAGATTTGAAGTTTATGAAACTATGCAGGTAATTAAAAAGAGTGGCTAAAATACCAAAAGAACGTGTTGGAGAGATGAGGTGGGTGAGGTAATATCTTTGATTTGACCAACTTCTGTTGGTGAGAGAGACGAGCTTTTGAGCTACACAGAGCTGCTTCTTCATTAGCACAATTCAGCTGAGAAGTAAAGACAAATGTTTAAGGCCATTATTAAATAGGAGCTATTGGAATTAAATAGCCTAATTTATGGTAAAATGGGACTGTGAACTGCTCAGTCAGATAAATATTTAGCTAAACGTCAAGGTTCCGTTAACTGTGACACTCTGAGTATCTTTCCCAGACCAGAAGAAGAACTCTGTGTAAGCTCGAAAGCTTGTCTCTTTCACCAACAGAAGCTGGTCCAATAAAAGAGATTACCTCACTCAGCTGGGTCTCTCTAAGCTTCCATAAGGCAATGTGTGCTGGTCAGGCAGCAGCAGGCCGCCGTTGGATTTTTCAGTGTTGTCTTTCAATGGAAGTTCAGCATCTAACTCCTTTAGGCTGCTTTGAAAATTGCACCCAACATCTACAACTCCTCCTGCATAGTGTCAAAATGGAGGCTTTGGGGAAGAGGGAAGGAGTCTAAGATATCCACAGGAAGTACATATGCTCCCCTACACAGCCAACATAGGTTAGGTGAGAAACACCACCTCATTAAGTGTGTAGTGTTCTAGGCAACCACATCTGCCTCAACACAATAGCTGTGAAAAAATCTGCACGAGTATGGCATCCATACTCACTGTGAGGTCTGACACAATAAGCTCTGTTCTGATCCAGGGATGTAAAAAAACACAAAGTGACTGACTTTTAACTCCTTTGTAAGTTTTCCTACAAAAGTGGGATATAGGGCTCCTAATTTTGTCTTCCAGATTACATAAAATGAGGATCTGGACCAATGGTTTACCAGACTCTATTAGGAGTATTTCTATAGTACCAGCATGATGCATACTAAGAGCTTGGTCCACAGCCCATTGAAATTGGTGGGATTTTTTCCCATTGATTTCATTGAATTTTGGATTAGGCCCTAATTTCTTTCTGCAGGAGACTCAGGATGTCATTTCCTCAGTGCTAGCAGTCAGGGCCGGTGCAACCATTTAGGCAGACTAGGCGGTTGCCTAGGGCCCTGAGATTTGGGGGCACCAAAAAGTGCCCCCCCGATTTTTTTTTAAATGGTTGAGCAGCCGCTGCTGCTGCTGGGACAGAGAGGGAGTCTGAGCTGCCGGCGGTGTCCCCTGGGTCAGGGCGCCCCGCGGCAGCCAGCAGCGCAGGGCTTAGGCAGCAGGTTCTCTATGTTTGCGGTGCTCGAGCACCAGGAATATTCAGGGCAGAACTACTGTCTGCTGCCCCAGGGTCCTAGTGCCCCCCATCTCCTACTGGCAGGGCAAGCTGCCCTTACCCTGTGCTTCTGCCCTCGCCCTGAGCCTGTCCAACACCCCAAACCCCTCACCCCCCCACACCCTAATCCTCTGCATCAGCCCTGAGCCCCCTACATCATGAATCCGTCATCCTCAGCCCCAATCGTCATCCCCCTGCACCCTAATGCTCTTCCCCAGCCCTGAGCCCCCTCTGCAGAATGAACCCCTCATCCTCAGCCCCAACCCTCATCTCCCTGCACCCTAATCCTCTGCCTCAGCCCTGAGCACCCCCACATCATGAACCCCTCATCCTCAGCCTCACAGCCCTCATCCCACACCCCAGCCCTCTGCCCTAGCCCTGAGCCCCTTCCTGCATCATAATCTTATTCCTCGCCCCCCCATTTCCCCTTGCACTCTCCTATCCCCAACTCCCTCCAGAGCTGCACCCCTCACCCCTTCCTACACCCCACCCAGCCTGCACCCCAACTCCATCCAAAGCCTGCACCCTCATCCCTCCTGCACACCCCTCCTGCCCCAGCCCAGAGGCTGCACCCAGCACCCAAACTCCATCCCAAAGCCTGCACCCTCCTGCACTCTTCCCCAGCAGACCTGCACCCAAGCTCCCCCCCAACCCCTCCAGAGCCTTAGGCAAGTCGGGGCAGAGTTTTGGGGGGCAGGTTCTGGCACCACCAAAATTTCTACAAACTCTGCCACCCATGCCCTGGATCAGATGCCACTGACAGCCTGGGGGTTCCACTGCACAGTTGCTGCTTCACTTCTCCCACCTCTCAGGCTTGCGGTGCCAATCAGCTGTTTGGTGCCGCAAGCCAGGGAGGAGAATTAGAGCAGGACAGCGTGCTCGGGGAGGACGCGGAGCAGAGGTGAGCTGGGGTGGGGAGGTACTGCAGGGCTCCTCGGGCCAGAGGGTGGGGAGCTGCCGTGGGGGCAGGGGCACACTTCAGGGCGGGGAGCTGCTGTAGGGCTGGGGGGGCAGAAGGTGGAAGTTTCACCTAGGGCACGAAACTTCCTTTCACCGGCCCTGCTAGCAGTCTCTTGTAACCCAGGAGTCGTACAATCACTTCCATAGCTGGGTCTTTGGTGTAGAATCATAGAAATGTAGGGCTGGAGGGGACTCATGAGGTCATCAGGCTCAGTACCCTCACTGAGGCAGTTCTAGGTGTACCTAGAACATCCCTGACAGGTTTTAGCCTGTTTTAAAAAACCTCCAGTGATGGGTATTCCACAACCTCTCTTGGAAGCCTGTTCTAGCCCTTAATTATCTTTACACATTAGGAAAAATTTCTAACTATAATCTGTTGAATCATTAGTAGGGCTGGTAAGAAAACAAGAATTCCATTTTGTCAAACATTTTGAGGTTTTAACATCTGTTTTCATTTTGCATCAAAACTTTTGAAAATTTTTCACAGAATGAGAGAGACCTATGCCTCCTAAAATAGCCCGTATTCCAGTGGTTTGGGCACTCAGCTGGGATGTGGGAGATCCAGGTTCACAAACTGTTCTCTGCCTGCCTGATTCAGGTCAGCAACTTGTCTCTAAGGATATGTCTACCCTGCAGTTAGACACCCATGGCTGGCCTGTGCCAGCTGACATGGGTGAGGGGGCCAGGCTGGTGGGCTGTTTAATTGCAGTGTAGACATTCAGGCTTGGGCTGCAGACTAAACACGGGACCCTCCCACCTCCTATGGTCCTAGAGCCTGGGCTCCAGCCCAAGCCCGAATGTCTACACTGCATTTAAACAGCCTCTTAGCCCAACCGCTGTGAGCCTGAGTCAGCTGGCAGGGGCCAGCTGCAGGTTTTTAATTGCAGTGTAGATATACCCTGAGTCTCCCACATGCCAGGTGAGTGTCTAACCACCCTGCTATAATGTCAGTCTCACGCTGGCCCAATGAATATTTTATTATTTATTATAAAGTGAAACAGCTCCAACAGAAGCAACTGAGAAAGAAAGAGACCTATTTTATAACCTGGTGGTTAGGGCGCTTGTCCAATTCAAGGCTCTGTACTGCCTGACCACTGGGCTATTGGTTGTTCTGGGGTTGGGATCTTTTTCTCTTGACCTGAAACAGTTTAGTCAAAACTGATGTTTCCATAAAATTTTTTTCTTTCAAATTGGCATTTTGTCAAACAATTCCAGACTAGTTTTAATTACTGGCCAAATTATCAGAGTAGGTCACTCTTTTTAGATGGGGATGGTATATCAAGTTGTGTGCTAGACTTTCATCTCTGGAGATCAAATGTAATTTGGGTTATATGGGAAAATGAATTTAGTCATTTCATCTTAGTCCCTAGTGGTCCTCTATTTACAGCATTAAGTCACTATGCCATTAGAATTGACAGTGCCTGCACTACAGCAGGCCATGTGAGGTGCAATGGTTGAATGGTAAGGAATCCAGCAAAATACTTGGTTCTAGCTAAAACTATCAGTGCCTCACTTTCCTGTTCATATTAAATTCCCTGGAAATTAACCTTCCTTCTCCCAAACTGTGAAAATATTTTTTATTGTAAGATTATCATCAGGTTATATAGAGCAGAAATGGGTTGAAGAATTTAGAAACTTAATCATCACCTCCTAGAAAACCAAAAGCTAAAGATCAAATCTTTCCAAATACTTCTGAGACAATTTAAGGTACAGTATTTTCAAGAAAAACAGTGCTAATTAGCAAACAGTAAAATTTATTAAAATTTGGGAATATGTATGGCCAAGTATATGATTACAAAGTGTGCTGAACATTCAGGACCCTGCTGTCATTGTTATTAATCAGGCAGGATACATATAAAAAATGAAACTAGGACAGATTACAAAGAATGAATATAGGCAAGCAACACAGGAATGCAGGGGCAAGATTAGAAAGGCAAAGGCACAAAAATGAGCTCAAACTAGCTACAGGAATAAAGGGAAACAAGAAGACTTTATCAATACATTAGAAGCAGGAGGAAGACCAAGGACAGGGTAGGCCCACTGCTTAGTGAGGAGGGAGAAACAGTAATAGGACACTTGGAAATGGCAGAGATGCTCAATGACTTTTTTGTTTTGGTCTTCACCGAGAAGTCTGAAGGAATGCCTAACATAGTGAATGATGATGGGAAGGGGGTAGGTTTGGAAGATAAGATTTAAAAAGTACAAGTTAAAAATCACATAGAAAAGTTAGATGCCTGCAAGTCACCAGGGACCAGGGCTACCCCTCCTGATGAAATGCATCCTAGAATACTCAAGGAGCTAATAGAGGAGGTATCTGAGCCTCTAGCTATTATCTTTGGAAAAATCATGGGAGACAGGAGAGATTCCAGAAGACTGGAAAAGGGCAAATATAGTGCCCATCTATAAAAAGGGAAATAAAAACAACCCAGGAAACTACAGACCAGTTAGTTTAACTTCTGTGCCAGGGAAGATAATGGAGCAAGTAATTAAGGAAATCATCTGCAAACACTTGGAAGGTGGTAAGGTGATAGGGAATAGCCAGCATGGATTTGTAAAGAACAAATCATGTCAAACAATCTGATAGCTTTCTTTGATAGGATAACGAGTCTTGTGGATAAGGGAGAAGCGGTGGATGTGGTATACCTAGACTTTAGTAAGGCATTTGACAGTCTTGCATGATATTCTTATCGATAAACTAGGCAAATACAACTTAGATGGGGCTACTATAAGGTGGGTGCATAACTGGCTGGAGAACCATACTCAGAGAGTAGTTATTAATGGTTCCTAATCCTGCTGGAAAGGTATAACAAGTGGGGTTCAGCGGGGGTCTATTTTGAGACAGGCTCTGTTCAATATCTTCGTCAACGACTTCGATATTGGCATAGAAAGTACGCTTATTAAGTTTGCAGATGATACAAAACTGGGAGGGATTGCAACTGCTTTAGAGGACAGGGTCATAACTGAAAATGATCTGGACAAATTGGAGAAATGGTCTGAGGTATACAGGATGATGTTTAATAAAGACAAATGCAAAGTGCCACCCTTAAGAAGGAACAATCAGTTTCACACAGACAGAATGGGAAGAGACTGTCTAGGAAGGAGCATGTCAGAAAGGGATCTAGGGGTTATAGTGGACCACAAGCTAAATATGAGTCAGCAGTGTGATGTTGCCAAAAAAGCAAACATGATTCTGGGATGTGTTAACGGGTGTGTTGTGAGCAAGACACAAGTCATTCTTCCGCTCTATTCTGCGCTGGTTAGGCCTCAACTGGCGTATTGTGTCCAGTTCTGGGCACCGCATTTCAAGAAAGATGTGGCGAAATTGGAGAGGGTCCAGAGAAAAGCAACAAGAATGATTAAAGGTCTAGAGAACATGACCTATGAAGGAAGGCTGAAAGAAGTGGGTTTGTTTAGTTTAGAAAAGAGAAGGCTGCGGGGGGGACGACATGATAGCAGTTTCCAGGTATCTAAAAAGGTGACATAAGGAGGAGGGAGAAAACTTGTTCATCTGAGCCTCTAAGGATAGAACAAGAAGCAATGGGCTTAAACTGTAGCAAGGGAGGTTTAGGTTGGACACTAGGAAAAAGTTCCTAACTGTCAGGGTGGTTAAACCCTGGAATAAACTGCCTAGGAAGGTTGTGGAATCTCATCTCTGGAGATATTTAAGAGTAGGTTAGATAAATGTCTATCAGGGATGGTCTGGACAGTATTTGGTCCTGCCATGAGGGCAGGGGACTGGATTCAATGACCTCTCGAGGTCCTTCCAGCCCTAGAATCTATGAATTATTCAGAATGATACAATTCTGTATCTAGAGACTGATTAACTCCATACTTCCCTGACCTGGGATTTGAAAGCTGCATACACAAAACTAAATTAGATGATTGGAACAAAGCTGCCAGAGTACAGAGACAGGTAATTTTCATGCTGTCCAATTCCCAGTACCTGGTAGAACATTAGCCCTAAAGGTCTTTATGTGAAAGTCAATTGAGAAAAAGTGTCAGGAATCCTGACAGTTTCAAAGCTGGCCACCCCCTCTGTGGAGGACCTCTGTAAAGATGAAAAAGCAAAAAATCTACACATAACTGCTTTGATTAATCCAGACAATTATCTGGAAACTCTGAGAGATCTGTATCTACAAAGAGAATAGCAGGTAAAGTTATTTGACTGGAGCATGAACAAAAGTCTAAACAATAATGAAACAAAGGGCCAGATTCTCATTTGCGTAAACTGGTGCAGCTCCATTGATTTTAGTCTATTAATACCAGCTGAGTTGCTGTCCCAAAGAGAGTGGTAAAATGTAACATCCATTTACATGAGCTAAGAATCTGGAATGTAACTCCATTTGCAGTCAATGGAGTTTGCCAATTCACACCAGTTGAAGATCCGGCCTCATATATTTTGCCAAGGTTCAGGATAGTGCCAGTTAACTAAATCCATTGAACAAAGTGAATACTCTGCTTGAGTTATTTTTTGTGATATTTTAGCACGTGTCTCATCAGAATAATCCAATCTGTAATATGGACATGTGATTGGACAAGTTATTTCCAGTAAACTTGATGGAGTAATTGTGGTCACCCACAGAGCTATTAAACAGTGTAGTTAATGTTCTTGCTTCTCATTATGGTTTTTCTTGTTTTGCTTACCATAATTTAGTGGTTTTTGTCAATAGCACTTTAAGTCTTGTTGAAATGATTGGTGTTCTAATGTTATGACTAAATATGACAACTTCTAGGTCGTCGTGATGTGCCACAACAGGATGGTTCCCAAAAGGACTCTGACAGCAATCAGATTGATTCTTGATGATCTATTGATGCCATTACTAAACCTCTGTAATCTATGGGCTATACGAGAGATGTCTGTCTCTGTAAATATTATTTATTATTTGCATTACGTTAGTGCCTAGAAGTTCCAACCAAAATGCGGGGCTCATTGTGCTAGGCTCTATACATACACAGAATGAGAGTTCCTGTCATGCAACTTTTACAGTCTACACAGTCAAGCCAAGCAAAGGGTAGAATAGCAATACTTCCCTTTCCCCCATTTTACAGATAGGGAACTGAGGCACAGCGAGATTAAGTGACGTGCCCAAGGGAGTCCATGGCAGAGCTGGGAACTGAAACTAGGTCTCTTGATCCCAGTTCTTTATCTCTAGCCTATGTGAGTGGATAGTTAAATTATTCATTCTCACAGTCATCAGTTACAGATTCCTGACTGATCTGGAGCTTGAATACTATTTGCAATGAACTCAATGGCAAAACTCCCATGGATAACTATGGGAGTAGGATCAGGCTTTTAGGCATCACATTGAACTATCAGTTATTATGTACAGTTATCACATCTTTATAGAAATACACTATCTTTCTGCGTGCATAGCACCTCATGCTGAAGGATCCCCAAATGATTTACAGTTTTTAAAAAGGGCCTGATTCTGTTCTGATTGAAGTGACCAGGAGTTTTGCAATTATTTAACAGTGCACAGCAACATGACACAGTGTTTTAAGACAGCTGGTGAAGACATGCACTATTGAAAGTGTAAAGGGGACAGAATGTAACTATACAAGTTAGAATTTGGCAAGGAGATCAGAATTAGCACCTCTCTAATGAAAAGTACCATCGGGTCTTTCATGGTGCTAAATTATCAGATCCTTGATGTTACATCTCACCAGCAAGATGGCAGTAGAACGACCCTTAATGTGATGCTGGGGCATTGGTTCATTGTAAACTCAGAGGAAAGTGCTATGGACTAGATCACCAAAACCACTTCCTGTAGCACCTAGAAGTTCCCATTCAAGTACAGACTCAATTTTAACCCAGTTTAGTTAGAGACCCAACAGATCACAGGTAACATAGCAACAGCTATAAATATTGCTAATAAAATCAAGCAGATGTTAAGGTCCAAATATAGTCTTTGGACATGTGTACACAGCTCCTTTGGACTTGGCATTTCAGGGTAGAACTGGATGCAATTCATTAATATTTCTGCTTGTTGGAGGAGACCTTTTCTAATTCTGGAGGTTGAGAAAATGCCATTTTACCTTCAGTACTTGGATGTTTTCCATTAGCATTTCATGCTGGACACTGTCATTGTTTATATATGAAGTGCCTTGAGAATAATCTGACATAAAAGTGAAATCCTTTTTCCATCTTTTAAATGTGTCTGGAAGAAAGGCTATTTTGGAGCACAGTAATATGTAGTATACAAATGATATTATTTTTTATTTTTCAGCTTGGAGCAAGGAACAGTTTTCTTATGTAAGACTGGGTAGTTAAACCACTGTAAACAGAATGTGTGATGAATAGCTGGGGGGATATTGTTTGCATGTTCGTTTGGTACATGTGGAAGAAAAAATGTTGTTTTAATCTTACATCAAAACACACTTTCCCGTGTGTAAACAGAGGGATAATTAGCTAATCCACCCATTGCCAGTATCTACTTTGCTGTCCATCCAAACACTATACAGCATTGTGGATATTTCTTTTGCAGTAACAATCAAAAAATGATCTACTCAAGTCTCATGAGATGGACTGTAACGTTTAGCGCTGCATGCAAACTTGCATGAAAAACAAATCCCCAAACCGCTGTGTTTGCACTAAGGAACCCTCTTTACCCATCTGCTCAAAGAGGGGCATTGTACTATCCATCTGTCAATCATCTTAACTTTCCCCTTGTTTCTTCCTCCTTGGTCATAATAAAAGTTTTATTACTGGAAAGAATAGACAGACATGCATTGTCTTTACTCAGAATTACTGCCCTATATTTCAGATACCACATACTTCCAGTTTTAAAAAGTCATAGGAACCCATCTCAGTGAAACAGAAAATAATTTTTAAATAAAGAAAAGCTGGAGGAGGGAAAACACACACTACCTGTCTACAAAACGCTTTGAACTTTATTACTAAAATGACTAACTTGTACGTAGAGAGAGAATGTTGCACAGTAACTTCAGATGTTATAGTTCTAAATCATTGTATACAATTACATGCACTGTTACATACAGTTTGCCTATTTACTAAACCTATACTAGTGTCCTAGAGTGCGTATAATCATAAAACCTGAGATGTAATAATATAATAATCAGCATTTATATGGTGCTTTCTATCTTCATAGCAATGTACAGACATCTGTTTGACCTAGATGGGTGAGTACATCGGTTATATGTAGTATTTGTGATGGTTCAGTATAACTATTTCTAATAGATGTGTTACCGTTTATCAAAGTTTAGAATTAATACAGTGGTTCTGCAACTTTTTAATTGCCATTACCGGCACTCAAATCCTTTCACCGTCTGTTCTCAGAAGACCTTAGACTGCAGCCACCAGAACAGCTTGCATTGACTGGGGGTGGTACATGTGCCACAGTCTGACAACCATTGAGATACTTTTAATGAAGATTTGAAACCTTAAGAATTTCTCTGGCTCGTTGAAATCAGAACAGGATGGGAAGGACACAGATCTGACAGCAGACTGGTATCCAGACTCTTATAACAGTTATATTGATACCATAAAATCTATCGCCAAAATGTGACTGTTTAGAGCTCTTTGTGTGATTTTAATTTAATCTCACTAACCAAGCACAAAAACAAATCTGAGATTTCTCCTTCACAGTACTGCTAAGGTGTCCCATTTTTGGCTAATCATTTGGAGTCAACCCACATAACTTAAGTCTATTGCCTCTGTTATTTTTTGTCTCTGAGTTAATGTTTCACTTTAAAGGAGATTTTACAGATGTGTATGGATACTACTCATCAGTAATGTACTGTAAACTAGGCATGCACTTCAAATTGCACAATACATCACTGCTATTACTAAGCCATGATAAAATGACTACTTCTGTGATAAATGTGTTCTAGTGCTTTCATACATTACTTGAGTAAATGATAAAAGTTGCAGTTAAATTTTAATAGGGTATGTTTACAAAGGCATTTTCCATGTATGCCAACACATACAATCTGTAGTCTGTATTTTTATATACCCCAAGGTGGAATCTAGGTTATTTTCTATGGTAAACATATGGAAACTTGTTTTATTTGATAGTTTTTTTCCAAATAAAGTTTTTCATTAAGCCTTTTTTTGGTTGATCTATTCATGCTGTTGCAAGAATTGGAAGTGATGGATGTATTGTGACTAAATTTCTCCACTCTTTATAAAGGATAAAGGACTGGAATGTGTTCATGGATTTACTTTGGTAAAAACAACCACCATGAACCCCCCACCCAAAAAATACCCCTCCCCACCTCCACACAAATCTGGACATGTGGCTAACAATTTGAATAGGATATTGGATTCTTGATGGAAAACTATTAACACCTGTTGGGAATTTGAGTCTTTATTCCCAAAGCCAAATCTTTATAATTTCTAAGATCATCATAACCAGGAGATGGTACCTGTGGTGTGGCTATTAGTGTGTTCATTTTAAATTTGCCGTACTGTTAGCAATTGTTGAATATTGTTCTGCAACGTTAGGGCTTGATCTTGCAAACCCTTACCCATGTGAGGCCTTATTCATGTGAGTAGACCCATTGAAGTCAATCAGTGACGATTTACAGGATTGTGTCCTCAAATAGTAAATGAAAACGTTTAATGAATAGCAACAGACTCTTTTGAAACCTCTGCTGAATCACAATCCAGAAGCTGGATCAGAATTTTTAACTTCAACAAAAATTTCTGAAATAAAAACAAAACACAGCCCCTAATCTATGTAACAAAATATGCTCAGGTATTATTTACAAAGACTGTCATTCAAAATAACATTCTGGAATGTTAGTATATTTGTGGATTTTTTTTAACGTAGTTAATGCACCAAATTCTGCTCACTTTCACTGGTGTAAATCTGGACTAACTCTACTGACTTTAGAATTTGGCCTAAGGTGTATAAAAATGTTATCAAACAAGGCCGATCCTATTCTACAGTGATGGAACAAGAGATTTGCAGCTATTACTCCTGTTAATGGGAATTGCTTTTGAGTCAGTTTCTGCCTCTCTGGACTTAATGGAAAGCCTTCAATAGGCTTTGGCTGAAACTGTAAATCTACAAATAGGCCCTTACTCCCAGATTCACAAAGGTATTTGAGTTTCAAATAGGAAATCAATGGGAGTTAAGTTCCTAAGTACCTTTGTAATCTGGGTCTCGATGTAGGGATGGGAAAACTTGTTTTGCTAAATTTAGGCTACATCTGCACTAGAAAGCTAGGGGTATGATTCCCCTGCTCATGCACACATAGACACGCTAGTGTTCATCTAGCTAACATGAGTACAAATAGCAGTGTAGCCATGGTAGCACGAGTAATGGCAACGCATGGTTGAGTCATGCTGAGCACAAACCCTCCTGTAACCAGTGGGTACATACTTGGTACAGCTCAGCCATGCGTCTGCTGCTGCTACCAGAGCTACGCTGCTGTTTCTTCTCGCGCAAGCGTGATGAGCCTTACAAGCTGCTCTGTGGGTTCTAGATTTCACACAGAACTTGAAACAGAACTTTGGGTTTCACCTGCCTTTGCCTCTGTTAGCAATACTCTATGTATGTATTATTTTAATTCCTCCATAGGTGATAAAGCTGGGGGAAGGGGAATTATTTCAAACACAAAGCACGTATTTTGGTGTAGCTAGAAAATATGTTTTAATTCAATTTCCCTTGGGGAAAAAATAGTAACAAGGATAAAATGTTTTATGAAATTATCAAATGTTCTGCAAACTTTTTAAAAACAGGCCAGCTAAGGATGGCTGGTCAAAGCAGCTTTGAAGCTACTTTTATTTACATCTGGGAGCAGACTTGCCCCCAGGTGGCCCCAGGATGAGGGGAGCATAAAGAAGTTTTATAGCCATCTTTCCCCAGGCTGAACAAAGCTTGGATGTGCCAGCATATTGGGGCGTTTTAAACTAAAAGTGAAAATTCAAGAGAACATAGGTTTGAGTGATGGACTGATGAAGATGGGGAAATCAGGGCAAGAATGTGAAAGAAGCAAAAGATATTAGATTATTCACAGTATTTATATAGTGTGTATTTTATATTTGTATTTTTTTCAAGTGTATCAAGGGGACTTTCAAAGTAATTGCAATTAAATTTGTGAATAATCCTACTTGGTATACATGTGAATAATCCAACATGGATGACATCATTGTAACTCTGAGCTGCCACCCTTAGTGAAGATGACACCACCTTTGAATGGGATTATTCATTCATATAGTGCAACTCCCACTGATTATCCCTTAATTAGGGAATGTATACACCTGAAAAAGAGAGGGTAAGTTATCAATAGCAGGATGTGGCCTTTAACGTGAGTAAACTGAGTAAAATTTATGTAGACAGTCCAGTATATTGGATATTTTGCAGACATGGTTTCTAGAACATAGCACCATGTGCTGTACATCCTTTACCCAGAAGTTCATAGGTAATATTGAATGGCTCTGTTCAGAAGTGAATATGGGAATGTAAACTGTGTGATGATGCCACAATTCAACTCAGTGTATGAAAAATGAATAACATTGTGACCTTCATTTTGCTGGGCACTACTTAATTGTAGACACACAGCTGTGCATTGTAGGGTTATAGCTATGTCTGTGATGAGAATGATCTTGGAAAGGTGCCATGCTCAGCACAGAAATAAAGCTACACAGTGTCAAAAAGTGGCCACAGATAGGGGCCATATTTATGTTGCAGTAGCACATGAGAGCCCCAGTCATGGGAGAGGCACTGTGCACACACAGAACAAAAAGTCAAACCTTGCCCCACGGAGTTTACAGTTTAAGTTCTGTAATATCATATTAAAAATGTTCACTCATAGTGGCTGTTCCATCTCTGCAGTATAGGAGTCCAGGAAACCAGTGCTAACTCCATTAAATAATTCTATATTTCAGTTTCTGAGTTTACAGAAGGGTCTTTTGAATTTTTTAAGGTTGCTGCAGTGGAGATAAAATTATGAAAATCATCACAGTGTGTATATATATTGTAGCTTTAAAATAAAATTAACATCAGGTTCTACTAGCCTGTAATAAAAGCCCTACAAGAGAAAAGCCTTTAAACAGCTTGGGTCAGGTCCTCTGCTGGTGTAAATCAGCACAGCTCTGTTGAAGTCATAATCTCTGTGCACTGATGATTATGTTTTCAAACACTCAAAGGCAGCAGCTGGCTGCTCCCCAATTCCTTACATTTATGATCTGATTATATTGTTGTAGAGGGCCAGGAAGGAGGTCTGTGCTAGAAGCCTCATCCACTGAAGTCAATAAGAGTCTTTTCATTGACTTCATTGAGCTTTGGCTCAGGCCCTTAGTAATCCCCAAAAGCCAGAGAGAGACTGTATTTTATTGTTACCTGTTTAACCCACTGGCAAGTGTATATTACATCTCCCCCACTGTGCCTGATCCACAGAGGATGTGTCTTTTACAGCCCCAGTTAAAGAGTTTTAGCTCAGATTGTAGCTGCTCATGCTTTTAGTTCTGGAGGGCCTTAGAATGGCAGCCATCACATAAACTCATGATTTTATTGCAAGTCTCTCAATATTTGACGCTTTTCCATAAGTCCTCAGCTCCTGGAGTCCGCTGGTCAGAAAGAAAAAAGAAAGCTGAGATTCTCATGTAAAGTAAATTTCTAGCCTTTGTGGTTGTAGGGGAAAAACTTGCAAATGCAAATCTCAAAGGCTCAAAAAACTAGAAGGCAAATAAAAAGAACCTAACATTTATTATTTTTAAAACCTCATAATTTTAAAGTCAGTCTTGTGATTCTGGGGAGCGCAAGTCATGGTTTGAATGCTTGCAGTTAGCGGCATTCATATTGTCTATAATAATAGTAAGATTGACTGCTGCAGTAGATCCTTTCCAGGGCCAGCTCTGGATTTTTTGCTACCTCAAGCAAAAAAAAAAAGGGGGGGGGGGCAGCTGGGGCAGCAAAGCAGGGAACAAAACAAAACAAAACAAAACACTTTGGGGCTGGAGCGGCAAGCGGGGTGGGGGTGGGACAAAACAAAAATGGCGCAGCTGGAGCCGCAGAGCTAGGGGGCAGGGGGAGAAACAAGGTGCAGCCGGCAAAGCAGGGGAAAAAACAAAACAAAAAGCCCTACAGGACGGCTGGAGCCAGGGGGACTCCCTGTGCTGCAGAGTGCGTGCCCGGTCTAGCTGGGGGGAGGAAGCGGGGAGAGAGAGAAGGGGGGTGGCCAGGGCTTCAGCAGGGCACTTGTCCTGCAGCCCCGACCACTGCGCCGCCTTCCGGGAGGGCTCCGCTCTGCTCCGGTCGGTGGGGAGGGAAGGACGCAGGCTGCCCTGCCCAGTTTGCTGCAGGGCGCCCCCCTTCTCCACGCCGCCGCCCCGTACAGGACAGCCAGAGCAGCAAACAAAAACAAAAAAAAAGCGGCTGTGCTGCCCTAGGATTGGGCAGAATGCCCCCCCGTAGAATCTGCCACCCCAAGCACGAGCTTGCTCAGCTGGTGCCTGGAGCCGGCCCTGATCCTTTCCAACCGTTTTTCCCCTATGCGAAATGAAGAACAGTTCTTAGTAAAAATACAGCGATAAAGTGTTGAATCATAGCTGTTTCATATAGTTTTCCAAACCAGAGTGATTTAAAGATTGTAATATTGTTGGCAGTGTGCTCTTCCTGTTTTCGTGACTGAAACCAGATCTGGGTTTGCCTTAATCGCCCTAGTAGTTAAGTGGTTCATTGGGATTGCTCTTGGAGTAAGAGCTGCAGGTCAGGCCCCAGGACGTTAGAAATGAGGGACTTGTCAGTCTTTTCAGTGAGACTGTGTAGGTGAATGTTCTCCCATTTGGCAGTCCATTTCTTTCATAAGTCAAAAATACTTAATCTGGAGATGGGGCAACCCAGTGCTGGATTTTGGTGTTTCAAAACCTTATTGGTAACATAGTGCTTTTTGCACTTTAAACCAGAACTTGGTTTTGGGTTTGTATTCATACCTATAGATATATGGAGTATTACAGCCTTTCCATGCTTTCCGTTTGCTTACAACTCTCAGACTAGAATCAACAATCCCCTTCTCCCCTGTCTTCACTCACCCTTAAATACCTGTCCAGCTTTTAGCACTCCAGAAGGGAAAAAAAAAATCTATGCCAATTCCCACCATCAATATTGTAAAATATGGTGGCCTGGATTGTGCCTTTTAGGCACTTGCCTGCAGTGGGGGAAGTGCAGAGAGATGCTGTGCTCTGGGATGGGAGAAGCAGGGAGCTCTAGAAGGATTTGTGCCTCACAGAGGTACGATGTCTCAGGGCTTGTAACACTTGCTCCTCTTTTAAGGCATAGCGGGGCTCTATCGTGGGGACTGCTCCTGTGCTCTGGAGAGTGCAGGGCGTTGATGAGTATGGGGGTGGGCAAAGGTTCCTTGTTCTTTCCTTCTTCTTTACTATCCACTCACATGCTAAGTGTAATCTGGCATTGGACATATCCAATCTCATTGGAGCAGCTGTCATAACATTATGCTCACTGTACCTGCATCTGTGCAAATATTGCTGTGGATTTTTTCAGTCTCTGAAATGTCCATGTGCTGCTGTGTTGTCCATGCCAATACACAATTAACAGTTAGGTATAGAGATCAATGTTACAGGCTGGGCACCTGGTGGATTAGTCATGCTACATACTAGCAGTAACGAGAAATGCACGGCACATGGCATTGAGAGGGTACTTATTATGGCTCCTTAAGACTTTTCTAGGATAATGAATGATTTGAGTCAGAGCTTTACTGTCTTCTGATACTCAGTGGCTTCACTCCAGCTGTCTGCCAGGGTGTATTTATTAATTTCTAATTACGACTTCGTACCTCTACTCAACCCATTAAAAGTCATTATGTGTCAATTATCCACCCAGGCTGGTCATCAGAGAGTCAGAGTGACTGGTATCTGTACAGATGTGTGTAACTGGCAGGTGTTCTTCCTGGCATGATGCTTTTTATTCAGTACAATTGCAGCTGGACTTGACAAGGGAATGAAGGTGGAGAGGGATGGCAGATACATTGCAACTTTCTGGCTCAGAGAGCAGTCTGGTTGTAGCACTTCAGGTCTCCTGCACTGTAGCAAATAGGGGCTTAGGGAGACAGTAAAAGAAGGGAATCACAATAGTCCAGGTGTGACGTGATTAAGACAGGAGTAAGGATTTCCTGAAGAGAACATAACAATGAGGCTGAATAAGGGTACTGACCTTGTACTAGTGACAGGCAGATTGCAGAATTATGGTGCAGGGGGAGAAAGAATGCAGGATTTTGGGATGACTCCAAGATGTCTGGCCTTGGAAAGAAAGTTAAGGACTGAGTAAAACATCATCTGCAAATAAGAAAATGGAAATTCAGTTTTCTGAAGAAACAGTTGAATATCACCCACAAGCCTGATCTAGAGGGACCTTCAGAATGAAAAGGTCTGATCTAGTTAATGGCTAGACTCCCATTAGTCTTACTCTCGACAGTGACAGCTAGGAAGAGAGTTTATAATTGATGAGGGGATTATAACTGATTTATAGCTTTGGAAATAAGTCATGGAGATTTGACGTTTATGAAACTGTGCAGGTAATTAAAAAGAGTGGCTAAAATGCCAAGTATCAGAGGGGTAGCCATGTTAGTCTGGATCTGTAAAAGCAGCAAAGAATCCTGTGGCACCTTATAGACTAACAGACGTTTTGAAGCATGAGCTTTCGTGGGTTAATACCTACTTCGTAGGATGCATGTAGTGGA
>NC_133769.1:206493929-206584537 GCF_003597395.2 Chelonoidis abingdonii | reverse complement strand
TAGCTTGCTTCTTGCTTGCATATATATACCTACCCCTGGAAATTTCCACTACATGCATCCGACGAAGTGGGTATTCACCCATGAAAGCTCATGCTCCAAAACGTCTGTTAGTCTATAAGGTGCCACAGGATTCTAAAATGCCAAAAGAACAGGTTGGAGAGATGAGGTGGGTGAGGTAATATCTTTGATTTGACCAACTTCTGTTGGTGAGAGAGACGAGCTTTTGAGCTACACAGAGCTGCTTCTTCATTAGCACAATTCAGCTGAGAAGTAAAGACAAATGTACGGTATCTGAGTGACAATTACTTCCTGTTCTAAAAAGTAGTACTATGCTGCAGTACCTCCAATACCATGATGTGGTGACTGTAGACAAATATTTTTAATGGTGACCACTGTTTTAGATTGGTTATAATAGGGATTCAGCACCTACTTCTGAAGAAAAATTGAATTTCCAATTTGTTATTTGTGGATCATCTTTGAGGATAGTATTAGGGAAATCAGAGAGATGGCACAAAAAGGAATTTTTCACTCAGAAACAGGACATCAGTCTTTATTCTACTTCAGCAGCAGGAAACTATTGTATAGTCAGGGAACTCTAGTAGGATCAGAGAGCAAATCAAGTGAGATAGAACTGACATCAAGTTTAAAGTTAGCAGGGAGACATCCCTGAATGAAAAGATCCCTCCGCTCTTTCCTATGGGTAAGGACAGTATATTCCATAATAGAGGGGGAATGAGTGGACAATGTTAAATTCTCTATCAGAACCGATTAAAAGGAGCAACTGGAACATTCACATCCCTTTGACTGTATTGGTGCTGAACAGAGACAATGCAAATACTCTGTAAGTAATCAGACTGGGTCTCAAATACAAACATATACTTGGTTATCAGAACTTGCTAAAATAAGTGAACGATGTAAGCATGCCTTTGTTTCTTGTAATCCTTTACGGTATTTGGATAAAATTAATAATGCTTTAGTTTATTAAGAAAAGGAGTGAGAGCAGGAAATGAGACTGAAATTGGTCAGTAAGGTAGTACTGAAGCTAGTGGAAACTTCTCTCTCCAGATGTGAGTCGAGAGAAAGGGTAGGCATGGGAGAGTGATTAGGGAGTGAAGGTGAACTGTCCAGACTGGTGAGAATATAGTGGAAACTACAGCCAGTTGAACAATCTCTATTGCAGCATTTTATTGACCTAAAATGGCTTTTTAATCAAATGGAATTCTTAATGGAAAAAAATCCACTGTGTGTTTAAAAAAAAATTAAAAAAAATTCTTCCCCCACCCCCGGAAACAGAGTTCGTTGCCAAAAACCAGAGCCCCTCAGTTTTCGATGGCTGAAAATGGAGAATGGTTTTGGTTTTATTAAAACCTGAAAAAATCTGAAGAACAATAAATAGTTTTCTGATCAGCTATAGTGGAAATTCATAGATTCTAAGGCCAGAAGGGACAATTGTGATAATCTTGTCTGACCTCCTCTGTAACACAGGCCATAGAACTTCCTCCAAATAATTCCTAGAGCATCCAACCTTGATTTAAAAATGCCAGGAATAGAATCTACCATGACCTTTGGTAAATTGTTCCAGTGGTTAATTACCCTCATCCAGTGAAGAGGCTGGTAATGGATCCAGTGACGAGGTGCAGGGCCGGCGCTTTCATTTAGGCGACTTAGGCAGTCGCCTAGGGCGCCAGCATTATGGGAAGGGCGGCATTTTGCCGGGGGGGCGGCAGGCGGCTCCGGTGGAGCTGCTGCAGTCATACCTGCGGAGGGTCTACTGGTCCCGTGGCTCCGGTGGACCTGCCGCAGGCATTTCTGCGGACGGCTCGCTGGTCCCGCGGCTCCGGTGGACCTGCCGCAAGCATTTCTGCGGACGGTCTGCTGGTCCCGCGGCTCCGGTGGACCTGCCGCAGGCATTTCTGCGGACGGCTCGGTGGTCCCGCGGCTCCGGTGGACCTGCCGCAGGCATGCCTGCGGGAGCTCCACCAGAGCCGCGAGACCCGTGCGCGGGGTGGCGAAATGGCCCGGCACCTAGGGCGCCAGAAATCCTGGCGCCAGTCCTGACGAGGTGCTTCACTTCATGGACCATGTGAGGGAAATGGTTTCAGTGAAGGCAGGTGAGAAAGAAGGAGCGTGTCAGACTGCAAGAGGTAGATGTTTTGTGGGGATGGTGACAGAGCAAGGTGCAAACAGTTCAGAATAAGCATGGTAGATGACCACTAAGCTCGATGGTGACTAATGATATCTCTGTGCTCAGGCACACATGAAACCATGTGGTTAGAGAGGAAGGATGCTTATCTTTGAGGGGTGTTGCACACTTTATTTCCATGTATTACAGTGACAAGTTTACTCATGAGCATCAGACATGAATGAGTAAAGCACTCATAATGAGTGAAAAGCAAACATGCACCCAACCTTTTAAAAAGGCTTGTGTTTCTTTTTATTACATGGGGGAGGAGTGTAACTGGAAGAGTAGTTTCTATTTTACTAATGCTTAGATATATACAGACCAGGAAGGATTTGTGGGCTTTGGCATGAAAGGAAAGTAGTATGCTGACGACATAAGGAATGTAAATCTTTTCCTTTAAAGATGTAGATTAGTATACTGTGTTCCAGGAATGGGGAGGAAGAATATTCTATGGTGGGTAATTACACTGGACAAACTCTAGTCACCATCCCCACCTCATTTCTAAAATGGTATCAAACCTCATTGGTTAGGCTGGGACCACGTGTGACTATTTGTCAGTGCAATCACATCCCTCCCTCCGTTTTACCTTGCCATCCCACCATCCTCCTTCCACCCCATTTGTCTGTTCAGCTCCCATAGACCTCAATGGGCTTTGGGTTAGGTGCCTGTTGCATATTGTCTAAATCCTAGATAGTTAGCTCATTGCAGGTGGAATTTTCTTTGTACTAGGTACTCTACCACCAAGTAACACAATGTGGCTCTGGTCTCTGTTTAGCATCCCCAAAAGCTACTGCTTTAGCAAAGCTTGATGATAACAACAACAGACTTATATTCATGATGGTCTGGTTTTGGTAGAAATGTTACTGGCAGCCCTAGACATCCAAAAGTCATGAATTGGGCCCAGAAAATCATGAGATTGGCTTAAAAATAAGATTTTTTTAAAAAGAATATATGCCAAGTTTTTTGTATTTGTTTTCCAATTTCAGAGCCTTTTGGATGCACTCAGGTCACATTATCAAGCTTTTCTCTGCAACCATGAGGGCTAGAAACTTACTTTTTAAAAATGAAAGCAGGGATTTCCCAGTAATCAAACAATTCCTCAGCCTGAGGCCTTAAGAAAAATGCTAAATACCACACTAAAATCATGAGAGCTGGCAACACTGATTGTAAGAAAAAAATGCAGTGAAGGCAGCATGAGACAGTCCCCTACTCTGGACTCTGTGAGGTCCTTTTAAAATATTCTCTTTTTAAATATAGTCTCCATTGTTCTCAGAAATTTGAAAACATTTTTCAAACACTGTTTACTATCCCCCAGTGTTTTGAATGGAGTCAAAATTAACAATACTGTGTATGCTCATAAATAAAAATGTTACCTCACTGCATGTTTTGAGGCACCAGCATTCTCTGCCTTGCCTAGCCTTAGAAATAATGTGAGTGAGGCGTGTAAGGTTTCTGAAAGATGCAGTAGTGAATGTGGAACTCAGTGTTGTAGCAGGCTCCATTCCCTGGTGACCTATCAGTGCCAAGGCCATTGACTTGGTCTTGTTCGTCTTAAGTCAGTTTCTCAGATTTGCCTAACTTATAAATAGCTAGAGAGGCTTTTAAAATCTTCTGAGCTGAGAGTTTATGTAATTGGCTAAATTTCTACCCACAGAAAATCGTTGTAATTGAAATATGGAATCTTCTAAAGGTAAAGGCCCTGATTACCTATGGGAGGTCCACACACAGAGGGAGCTGTCTGCCAGTGTCTCTCCCCTGCCCTGTGTAAGTAGAGGAGGGGAGCAAGATCTAGGGAAGAGGCAGCCCCTCCCCAGCACTATCTCCTTCCCAGGGCCTCCTGGCAGGCTCTCTACAGGGTAGAGATCTACAAGTAGGAGAGTGGGAAGGCTAGGGATGGGAAGAAGGCCAGCCAAGGTTAGGAGAAGGCAGGTGATGGTGGGAGGTCCATGGGGATGGTGGGAGAACAATGGGGACCACCTGCAAAAAGTAAGGCTCCCTTTGTATGACTTTTTCCATGGTGTCCCCTTGTCAAAGGGCCTGAATGGATGGATTGTCATGCAAGGAATAACACAGGTGCTCCAGACAGACTGGGAAAGAATAAGGTTAACTTATTTCTGCATACTCCCTCCTCACCCCAAAACCTGGGGAGAAAGGACCAAAACAAAAATAAGCAAAGAGCAAAATACATTACTCAGTTTATCAACAATACCAGTCTCTGCCACAAGCCAGTCTGAGAACAGAGGTCCCGTGCCCCTCCACTAAAGAATCTGTTCTCTTTATATATAGTTTCTGCCTAACACTAATAATGAGTCACACACAGAGAAAGTAATGGCAAACCCTCCTTCACAATGAGTACCTCAGCAGGAGAGGAAGGACAGTCCAGTGGTTAGGGTAGTAACCTAGGACTTACGACCTAGGTTTAATTCCCTGCTCTGCCTTGAATTTCCTGGGGCAAGTCAAATTTACAAATGGAGAACAGAAACACAGAGTGGCAAATTGATTATGATACTTCACAGGGGTGTTATGTGGATAAATACAGTCAAGACTGTGAAATGCTTTGAGATCCACTGATGAAAATTGCTACATAAAAGCTAGGTATGTACTCTCTCTTCTCTCAGACTGACTCCCTTCAGGGGTGCATCCCTGGGAAGGGAAAGCTCAGCCAAAGTTGTTGTTGTTTTTTTAATTGAAAATTCATCTGGTTCTGGTTAATGTCACCCAAAACTCAATCCAGGTTTGCCAGCCTTTCAGTAAATACAGGCTGAACTCTGCTTTTGGGTGGAATCAGTGCAAAGCTTGTCTAAGAAGTGACAAGTTTCACTTTGAGTTTTTGCCTTGATTAAATCTTGAGATTCAAAACAAAACTTTGGCAGGAGGGCTAATGAGCCCTCACAAACTGAGAATGAAAATTAAAGAAAAAAAATACAGCGTGTCCTGGCTAACGCTAACATGGCCTTAATGATAGCATTACTGTTAGGTACAAAGACTTATGTATAGGCTGAGCAGGTACTAGAACTCAAGGGCATTGACCATAAAAACATTCACACTGGCATGGTTATTCATCAAGAAGTCGTTCTTGTACAGATGTTCCCCAGCACCACAGTTCAATCGACCATTTCCCCTTCCTTCCAAAAACGAGTCCCTATTTTGGCCCAGTTATACCTTTGGATCTCACTGGAGCCCCAGAATCCTTTGAACTGACTGCTTACAGTACTCCTTGTAAAACACAACTGCTGCTGGCACAAAGGATTCCATGGTTTGTTTGGAAGCTAAAGCATCCAGTTGAATACAAGTGAACAGGAAAAAAGAAATCCCCTTTTGGAGAAGTAAGTGATAGAACAAATACCAAAAAACAGTGAACTGAACACAACGCCCATATATTATCAAAGATTATAACTCTGTGATCTGCTCATCACCCCTTCTGCATTCAGAATACCCAGTGCTCTGGGGAATTCTTATTTGTGACTAGAGCAGGGGTAGGCAACCTATGGCACAGGTGCCGAAGGCGACACGCAAGCTGATTTTCAGTGGCACTCACGCTGCCTGGGTCCTGGCCACCAGTCTGGGGGGCTCTGCATTTTAATTTAATTTTAAATGAAGCTTCTTAAACATTTTAAAAACCTTATTTACTTTCCATACAACAATAATTTAGTTATATAGTATAGACTTATAGAAAGAGACCTTCTAAAAACATTAAAATGTGTTACCGGCACGTGAAACCTTAAATTAGAGTGAATAAATGAAGACTTGGCACAGCACTTCTGAAAGGCTGCTGACTCCTGGACTAGAGTTATCCAATGAAGTTCACAAAGAAGAGGGAACTGTAGGTGGCTGTTGAGGTGCTTAGCATTTCTCTGTGATTCAGTATAACCGGACCCCCTTCTTTTTATGTGGTTTGTGGTGAAAATTTGAAACTGGCCTTAGAATTTACTGCTGTCTACACATGAGCTTGCAAAAAACAGTACATGCTGCTGGCACAGATCAAGCTAGGGCTGCTTTACAGGAAGTTGAATAATTCCAAAAATAGCAGTTTTTGAGTAAATTTCTGTAGGATTTGCTTACAATTTTCAAGGGTATTTTTAATGTCAGATATTTAGAAATCATTTTAACTTCAGATGTGGACTTGCACAATTCAGGGGAAGAAATACCATAAGACCTGGTATCTCATTATTTTGGGCCTATACATTGCTCTCTAAGAAAAGTCTGAAAAATGTAAACAAAAGTGCAAAATGTTAGACTATTGTACACTGATATTTCGAACCATTTTTCTGCTCATCCTTCTCCCTCTGTTTAGTCCTTCTGACTGGTCTTTTCTATTTCTGTGTAACTTGATTTCATGATTGAGTTAGCTAAGTTCATAAATCCATTTTGCTCTCCCTTTCCCATGCCCCCATCTAAGGGACACTTCCTCCTCCCACCTTCAGATAACTAATAATGGTTTGACTGATTTTGGTCAAAACCTTCAAAAAAATTTTCACTTGGGGGCTGAGATTAATCTTAAGAAATTTCAAACCACAGAGAAGACTTTTGAGAAAACTGGGAATGCCAATAGGGGTTTAGGAAAGAATGGCTCTTTGAACACTGTTTGTAGCTTGTGATGTTACTCACAGAAGAAACTGGTTCAGGTCTGCTGCATCAGAGAAAGTGAATGTTTCAGATTCTTTCAAAACATACAAACTACATATTTAATATCAGCTAAACATATTTTCATTCTATTGGCATCTTACAAAGAAAAACTGTTTTCCAACCAACCCTTTGAAAGTCACTTTTAAATAGTAGTAAGGAATCCTAACAGGTTATAGATTCATTGTTCTGTGTTAGGGACAGGTTCTGATTTTAGCTGCTGTGTTGGTGATGTAGTAAAATGGTACAGTGCAGTGGTCTGATGCTAATACCTCTGTTAGTGTTTGTTTTAGCTATCTGGTTCCATAAAGGCACTTGATTGTTACTTACATTTATCCTGAATGACACTCAGTAGTTACACCCACCAGCTTCAGTGAGAATAATATAAAAGTATCATGTTATGTTACAGGGGTGAGGGATAGCTCAGTGGTTTAAGCATTGGCCTGCTAAACCCAGGGTTGTGAGTTCAATCCTTGAAGGAACCATTTGGGGATTGGTCCTACTTTGAGAAGGGGGTTGGACTAGATGATCTCCTGAGGTCCCTTCTACCCCCAATTAATCTATGATTCTGTACAATTCAACAGGGTGTTCCATGGGCAACAGATGATTTTAAATAGATGCACGTGGCCCAGGGTAGGATGGGGTTGCTTAATTAAGGAAGGGATTGTGTTTGATTTAGGGAGCATCAGTCTGAGCTTCGCATGCAGAAGTAGAAACACTTTGGCTGCAATTTTTGCTTAAGTAATACAGATACATTACATCCCAAGCAAAATTAAAAAACACTGTAAAGTCAAGCACCTAGCTGTTGGGAAATATCAGGGTCAAGGTTGCTGTACAATCTCATTTCAGCCTCTTTGTGCATATGCTTTGATACAGTCTTTAATTACATGATCAAATGCTATTTTTCCCACAGGACTCGGTCCCATTCAGTGCAGAGGATGGATGGTACTCTAGGAATGAGTCATTGTGTGTAATAAAGGAGGGCATTTTCTTTAGGAGCTCTGTTTCAAGAAGTTGGGAGTTGTGTGGTGAAAGTGGCAGGAAAAGAAAGGATAGCATCGTTGTGGTAGAGATTGGGTGAAATCTGACTGAAGCTACTGAGCATGACAGTTGCCCTTCATTCAGAATAAACATAAGAAGCAACTAAGCTCCTTTTGGGAGTAAGATAGCTGAAACAATGGAAACCACCACCCAAAACACAGACCATATGCAAGGCTGATCAGAAGCTGAGCTATGTGGGTGTAGTAGTTTTTCAGGGGTCTGAATGGAAATACAGCTGCTGGGTATTATATGGTAGAAGGGTGCTGACTGGAAAGAGGTTTGACCCTGTGAGCAAAGAAACTGTCTCCTCTTGTTTGATTTCTGCTGTGTTCACAGAAACAGGACTTAGTACATCCTCTGTAAATAAACAGGATTGCATCAAAGAAATACTTGATTATTATAGATTTCTCTTCATAATGGAAAATAATCATTCAGGCTAAAAAGGGGTAACAGTATTGTGGTTAAGAATGCTGACCTTGAGAATTGGATTCTATCCCTGCCTCTGCCACAGAGTTCATGTGTGATATGGAAACAGTCACTTAAAGCATACTTTCCACAGATGGTCACTATTTGTATGTTCCTTATTTTCTGACTACCCAGTTTGAGATAGCGCTTCTGCAAATCAGACCTCAGGTTGAGAACCCATAGCTCCAACTGAGATCAGCAAGAGCTCTGCTCTGAATATAAAGTGCTGCAAAATGATGAGTATTCAGAAAAATCAGTCCATGGTTTCTAACATAGGGCATCCAAAACTAGCTAACATTTTGGCCAATTTTGCCTTGGTCTCTCTCCCTGAGTTCCCTATGTGGAACATTAGGATAATAATACAAACCTCACCTCCCAGGGGCATTAATCTTCACAATGTTCATAAAGAACTAAAGTCCAAATCCTCAAAAGTATTTGACTCTGCAACCATAATATTAGAGCTGTTCACAGGACAGAAATTATATTTTGCAAATGTTTGAGATTTTGAAATTTGGCTTTGTTCTGAATCAAACCAAAAACTCAACGATGTCAAAATTCTCTCTGAAAGAAAATTCTGAAACTTGCATTTTTAATTTATCAACATGTTTTGGGTTTTACTTTTTATATTGTATTATATTATAAACAGAATTTAAAATGATAAGTCTTTTCTAGATTGAAAAAATCAAAATATTTTGTTCTGAAAATGTTGAAACAGGACCTTTAGATATTATTGGAACGATTTTCCCCCAGGTTTTTCTCCAAAAAGGATTTTTGTCAAAAATCAATAGGATTTAAAGGAAGCGTTTTGATGGATGAGCATTGTCCAATGGAAAAAGCTTCCATCTAAATTTTTCTGACCAGATCTACTTAACATTCTTTTACTATACATTTAGTTGATGTAATTGTATATAATGTACTGTCAACAATTGTGTTTATCTTTAATCAAAAAATTAGTTACCAAGTTCCTGTTCCTACAGACACTTAAGTTAAGAATCTAGGCTAGCATTTTTATCTTGTTATAATGAAAGTGTTCTCCTGTAACCTACTGTTCAGTGTGTGTTATCTGCACTGGAGCTGCAGAGGGCATAATCCACCACTGGACTTAGGAGACTTAACTCCTTGCAGAACTGGGGACTTTGCAGAGATCGATCCTTGCACCCATGTGGGACATAACTGATTTCAATGTTCCTTGGCAGTGATGGCCTTTAGCTCACAATGTAGAACCTCATGCTTCTATATTCAGTTCCCACTGACAAAGAGACAAAGATATTTATACTATATTTTTCTTAATTATTGAGAGAGAAAACTAAAAACGCTACAGTAATGTAATGAATGGCTTTTCTATAAGGGTAATTGGAGAAGAGCCCAAAGTGACATACTGATTTGACTACTCTTCCCGTAAAATTTGGGGAAGTTCAGATCCAGACCTGGCTTTGAACTTCACAGCACAGAACGATTGCTAAATTGGGTGAAACAACTCCTCTTTGTCCTCACCCTCCAAACTTTGGGGAAAGAACGGATACAGCACTGAACTTAGACTCAAGATTAACTCTAGGATTTAATTTTACAGCCCATGCAATTGCTGAACTACCAACTGCTCATTTTAATGTGTAGGTTCAGATGAAAGCACATGCTAATTTATACAGTACTGTACTAGGCATTTTTTTTTAACTGGTTCTCCCCAGCTACCCAGTTTGTCTAGTACTTCAGACATGATCACTTCAAGGAGGGGTTGCAACTCCTTCGTGCCAAAGCTGCTAGTTGTGCTGGCTTGAAGCAACCATTAAAACTCCTTAGGACTGAAGCCAATTTTATTATGAATCATGGATATTGTGGATTATCACATGCTAGCCTTAAAGGACAAATAACTTTGCTGCTGCAGGAATAACAGTCTTGGGGAGATCAAAAACAAGAAGGGGAGAAATGCCTCCAGCCATGAAGAGTGCTCAAAATGAATGGTGGGACGAGGATTTTATATTACTGACTGTGACAGTGCGTGACTCACTGCAGTACCTTCTGCTGGTCATCTCACAGAATTAGCATTTCCAGCCTCCAGAGCACCCTCTGTCAGCCAGTGTCCCACTGCCGCTGGCCCCCCATGTCCCTTCTGGACCCCAGTGCCCCTTTACCTTGGGACTTCCCCCTGGCAATACCCCCACCAGTTTCTATGGGTTTCCTCTCTCTGGAGAACCCCCAACCCTCTATCTCCACTTTGCTTCAGTCATGGGCTACTGCCAGTCACCATCTAGCCTCCTCTCACTGGGGAAGACTGCAGTGTAAAAGCCACTCATCATAGGCAAGGGGGGTTTGGACCTGCTGCTTCTACCTACCGTGGGCTGCCCCCTGCAGACCCAGTACCTAATTGGCCTTACCGCAGGCCTGCAGCCTGGGGGGTTTCCAGGCTGGAGCTCCCCAGCTTCTCTGGCCTTCCCCCAGCCCTGCTCCAGTCTAGTTACCCTGCTCAGCTTCCCAGGCAACCAGGTGGTCGTGGTCATGGTCATGGTCATCCTTTTTCCATGTAGCTAGAGAAAGTGCGTCTTAACTTCTGTCCCCAGCCCTCTTATAAGGGTCACCTGGGCCTTCATTATGCCAGCCACAGCTGTAGCTGCTTTCCAGTCAGCCCAGCCTTTCTCCTGCCATAGTCTACTCCCAGGGCTGTTTTAAGCCCTTCAGGGCAGGAGCGGGGTAACCACCCCGCTACACCAATGCACATACAGCAAAGCAAAACCATACTGTTAAATGTTGTTGTTTGTGTGATAAATGAAAGACATGGGTAGACTCCTTCATACAGTAGGCCAAAATTTTCAAAAATGGCTGCCTAAAGTTAGGCTCCCAGGACCACATTTAGACACCTAAAAAGTAGGCCTCATTTTCACTGACTTTTGTGGGTGCTTCTGAGCACTTCTGAAAATCAGGGCCAAAACTAATCATTGGGAACCTAAAGTCAGGCTCCTAAATCCTTATTTTAGGAGCTTAAAGAAGTGACTTGATTTTGCCAAAATGCCCAACACCTGGCAGCTTCCATTGGCTTCAGCGGCAGCTGCTGGGTTCTCAACACTCCTGAAAATCAAATGCTGAAAAGTGGTGCCTAACTTTAGGTACCCATGTTTTAAAATTTTGGCCACGGACTCGCCTTGCCAACATGAGAGAAGAAAAAGGAGGGAAGAACTAACCAGAAGAAATAGTGATAGACCATGAATGAATACACAACTGCTGCATTCATAGAGAACCAACTTCCTTTATATTAACAGCTTCTATTGCACAACATACTGTAATGCTACAATATTTAAACTTTGGAATAACTTTGTGAGCTGCTCCTCAGATTCCAAATACAATTAGCCTCAAACAGAAACTATTTTTCCTTTAAGGTTTTATTAGAAAAAGTTTCCAAATAAATTAAAGGAGTGAAATAACAAGCATGCCTCTTTAGCCACAAGTCCAAAAGTTTCCAATCCCTAGGCTACTTCAAAACATCCCTCAAAAATAACAGGCTTTCTGCCAGCCTAGGGATTCACTCTATGCTGAAGTTTATAGACCCACAGATGCTGCAGTTACAACCACAATACTGTTGTTTTGCAGAGACACAGTTAGCATAATAAGTTACACAACTTTTTTTGTGTGCACACAACTTCTCTGTTGTCACAGCCATGGTTTTGCACCTAGCACTCTTACCATGTTTTCATGAGTGCATTCTGAGCAGCTGTTATATAGTACCTACCAGGAGCAGCTTGGGCTAAAGACTTTAGGTATTCACATGCCTGTCCCTCACCCCGTCACTTGGGATTATGGGTAGGAGATACACCTCCCAAGTACTTAAAAGCAGAAGTAACAACAATAGCTTCTCTCTTTTGCCCTTCCAGCCTTTAGAAGAAATAGCTGGATTAGTTTACAGGTTTTTTTTAAAGTTTGTTTATGTGCATGGATATGTTTGTGTGAGGGGATATGTGAAGAAATTCAAGGAAAATTAAGTGAAACAATGAATTTTTCCTTTAGTTCTGAAAGTGGTGAGGTCCATGGTACTTTTAATCACATATGGTGGTAAGTTTCATAGTGTATGTCCAGCTCTCCAGAACGTTCTGCCTCCAGCCACATTCATAAACCTCTCCATGTCAGTCATCAGTTTCTGCTCCAATGGAATGTAGCTATCATAGAAAGTGATGCTGTGGAGGGGGAGGAGTTATCTCAGAGAGCCATGGAAGGCTTCGGATATCAGTATAGTAATCTTAAATTGTACTCTGCATGAAATGGGGAGCCAGGACAGTGAGTGGAGCACAGAGGGGCCATGTTCATTGCTGAGTAGATGGGCTGCTGTGCTTTGAACCAATTGGAGATTTATCACTATGGCTTCTTCCTTAGGTAGGAGGCTGGGCATCACAAATGCATATCCAGCAAAAGAAAGTGCTGGGAGTTTTAAACCACCCTTCATCTATCTTCTGGATGATGCATCTAGAAAAGCCCTGTGGGATTGTTTACATACAGGGCGGAGATGTCCTCAGAGGCCAGGCACATAATATCGGAATGCTTATCTTGTGTGAAAGTGCATTGTGGGATGTCTAAACTCTCAGAGCTATGGGAAGAAGGATGACTGGCTTTTCCAGATAAAGTGGGAAGGTTGGGGGGACCAATGACATAGCAAAATATTTTTGTGCCTGACCAGGGACCAAGCCATGTAGCATGGCTGCAGCTAGCAGCTATGGTATTGAGAACTATACCTTTAAGGGCTGTAGCTTCCCAGACAGGAAGGCTGTGGCAGGGGTGCTGCAGAAGCCCATGATTTGTCTTTCAGAGACAATTTGGAACTAGGTCACTCAGTGAATAAAGATCTTTTTCAAGTATCTTGGGCCTAGAGTGACCACTGAATAACACAGCAGGGACAGCACAAGGAGAAGTAAGATTCACCAGTTAATGAATTATTAGCAGTGTGCTGTGTGGCTACAAACCATATTTTTAGCCAACAGTGCCTGTAAAGTGGTAAGGGGAATGGTAAAACTTTACTGTAAGGGTGAAGCCTAAATCAACTTCTATTAGATCCGAGCGCCACCTTTTTCCAGTGCCTTCCAAATTGTGATGACTATTGTAAAAGTTAACTTAATTTTGTGGCTGCAAATATTTTGGCCCAAATTTTGCCTGTGCCACTTGCACCCTCAAAACACAGGGAGGCCAGGTTTCAGTTCAGCTGAAAATATACTGCACTGTGGAAAGCACTTTCCATTGCAAACATGTGAAGAGAAGCGAGATCCTGCCTAGGCCTTGCTAGTAATGAATCATGGTAGATAACTGAATGAAATGACTAAGTCCCTGTGAGCTTGTAAAATCCAGACAGGTGAACTGAAGTTACAGTAAGCAGAGCTCCGCCTTCTTCCTCTCCATAAATGGTGCATGTTGTGTACTTCCTACTTACCTCTGCTTGATCTGAAGGAGTGTGGCTCAATTTTCTTCCCGCCAGCTGTAGTAGTGCATATCTTCCTTAGATATGCCTCCAATGGTGATGCCGTAACATGATGCAATATGATTGTGAAATGTCACGTTATTATTTTTATTGTCTAGTTATAAAGTCTCATAGATGTACAAAGTGGTGTAAAATGTGATAAACAAACATCCAAGTCCTGGTTCCAAAGAACTCGTGATCTACAGCCGCTACAACAGCATAGAGCAGAACAAACACAGGGAGGGCCGTGGCCAGGTCCCACTATTTTTACAGCATGATTGTCTGCCAGAATGCTAATGATCAAAACCCCTATAAGCTGTTCCAAATGACAGTCTGCAGTGAGCTCACACTTTCCCCTTTGGCCTGCTTTAACCTGTTTGTAAGTGTCACATAACCTTATCTTGTACAGGGGTACATTCATGTTTTCGACATTTGCATCTCTGGCAGTGAACAGGTCTGAATAAAATAAACTTCACCTGCTATCAAGACAAAGCCTTTCTGTTTTTGTTTTATAAGGGCTCACAGAGAACATTTATGCTTGTCCCAGTGAAGCAAATCATTTGTAGGCTTAAAGGACAAAGTTCCCTATGTAGGTGATATGGCTCATCTGGCAGCCCTGAACTTTAGTTCTGAGAATAACACCTACGCTGCTGGGCGACCTGCCAAGAGCTGCACCCACATGGGAGTCAGCCCAGCCAAGAGGAAAGAAATTAGCACTAAACCAGCATGACTCTTCTTTCTCTCTCTCTCTCTCTCTTTTTAAGAAAGCAGTTTAATTTTGGCGCCAACCCCTATCCATATCTTTTTGATCTTTTCCTGAAACTATTCTGAGGATTCTGAAAACATTCTTCAGCCCCTAAATAAACACCCGAGAAGGCCCACACTGTTATGATTGCTGCTAATGTTTGGATATAAAATGAGTATTAAGCAGCAAATGTCCATACCCTAGGACAGGATTAATACTCCAATCTCATCAGCATCCCCTTCCCCTCCAGCAGACTTTGTACCACTTCCCTTGCTGCTCTCTACACCTTCCTGAACTATCGCTGCTATTGCTATTCATTATTTATATGAGGGTAGTGCCTAATTGTGGCCTCAATCAGAGATCCCATTGTTCTGGGCACTGTATGTACACACACACACGCACCAGGAAAAGACACCTCATGTCCCAAAGAGCTCACCATCTAAGACCATTATGATTAGTGTAATAAGCAAAGGTTGCAGCACACCAGGCCACAAAAACCTCCCCTCCTTTAAATCAAGAAATGTATGGTAGAGTCAGCAATAGATCTTAGGTTTCCTAATTTGGTCTGGGGCTTTAAGCACAAAGCTGTCCTTTCTCCTGAATTTAGTCTTGGTTCAAGACCTTATCTTCTAAGTTTCAGCCTGGGGATGATTTTTAAGCTGCATTTGTAAAAACCCAGCAAATAGTGAGTTTGTATTGTAAAAGCTGACACACCTTAACTGTACTATATGCATCTGCTAGCAGCCACTGCTATAATTATTGCTGCCTTATCAAATGTTTTGGCTCCTGATGCTATCTTGTATGTTCTTTGCTTACATCATTGCCTCTTTGAGCTGCGCTGCTAACATGTACTCCCCTTAGTGCTTACTACATTATTTTCTAATAGGGGCGTTGCCAGCAATAGCTGCATATGGAAGACTCCATCATTTATTCCATGTTAATATATCACTCACCCTCTGTGTAGGGCAACAAAGGAGGAGTCCAGACAGGGTGAGATTAGCTGTCTGGATAGACTTAGCGAGTCTGTAGCATGAGGCTGTACTAAAGAAGAGGGTTACGAGAGTCCTCCGACAAAGTCAACAAAAGGCAGAAGATCTTGTGATGGAGGGTTTGTACAGTAATGTGTTTTTAAAATAAAAACAGGATTAGCCAATTCATTTTGCTTAGTTTGAAAGTAAAAGCGATGTTGTGAAAAAGCAGTTCAATCGTAGTAAAAGACCATGCTGTCCGAAGACCCCAGAAAACAGATAGCCCAGTGGGCATTTTGATTTCAGTAGCATTGAATTTCTCTCACAAAGCCTGTCAGCTGTAATAAAGAGATGAGGCAAAGGCCAAAGCTTGTGTCGCTTGTGCTTATTGTTAAAGACTATTAATTGCGAGGTATGCATTTTCTGTATTAGCACCTTCAGTTCGTGGTTGTGATATTGGGAGCATTAACGACTGAGACGATCACACGATCACACTGAGGAAATTCTGGGCCAGCGGTCTGTACCTGCTCAGTTCTTTTGGTAGCACAAAGCGGACTTAAAACCAGGGGTGGCTCTAGGTATTTTGCTGCCCCAAGCACGGCAGCTAGGCTGCCTTTGGTGGCTTGCCTGCAGGAGGTCCCCGGTCCCTCAGATTCGGTGGCACGCCTGCGGGAGGTCCTCTGAAGCTGCGGGACCAGCGGACACTCCACAGGCATGCTGCCGAAGGCAACCTGCCTGCCTCCCTTCTGGCGACTGGCAGACCGCCCCCCGTGGCTTGCCGCCCCAGGCATGTGCTTGGCGAGCTGGTGCCTGGAGCCGCAGCTGCTTAAAATTTGCCCTATCTTGGCAGCTGAGGATTTCCCCCAGAGTGGGGGAATCCCTGGGTGGTGTGAAGTTGATGTAGCCAATTCTGTGCCATCCCCTTCTGGGCCTTGCGCCAGATGCAGGGGGCATTGCAGGGATTGGAGGGAGGCATAACTGCAATCCAGCAATCACAGCCACCATAACCACCCATAAGGAACCATTACAATCCAGCACAATTTACAGCTAGAGACTAAATAAGCTATCCTCAGGATTGAAGTACAGGGAGGTGAGTGGAAAGCCTTCTTCAGTGCACCTGGGGAGACAGCCCTGTGAGTGCTAGTCAAGCTGTACTGGAGAAGGTTGGGGTTATGTGTAGCTTCGCTGCAGGGCTTTTCCACCCCCCTTTTGCGGACTTAAAAGAACTTTCGGATGGTATAAACAGCTTGGAACAAGTTTGGTCAGGTTTTAACAATTTAGTGGCACTTAGCTAAACCGCTGTTCTGGCAATGATGAAGTGCTTCTCCTTATTCACACACTGTTTATTGCAGCTCTTGTGCAGTTGTTTTTAATCTCCAGGGAACTTTGACTAGGATTGTTCCTATTTTCATTCTTGGAGAAGAAACATGCCGTATATGCTCCAAAACAGGTTCCGCTTGCAAAGACTTGTTCCAGCACCTCTGTGTTCTTTGCAGTTTCAAGCAAGATAAGGACAGGGCGAACTATCAAAGGCAATTGAATGCTCATACTGGATTGGGCTTGCTTTTGCCACAATGATCCACTAGATCAAAAACAGCTGTTGGTGGAAATGCTCTGCAAACAATAAAAGGTTATTGGTGGCAGTTAAAAATATTTATCTACTGGGCTGTATGGTCTAGAACAGTGATGATAACATTGTTGAACACAAACGCCAAGAAAGAAGCATTGATTCACCAAGTTACCAGCAGTGATGGGGCTTCTGTTGCCTTCTCCACCCCCTGCCTGTGGCATGACCACAGTGGAGTGTCACAACACCCCATCTCATCTTAGGAGGAGGAAAATCCCAGTCCTTCCCTTTCCCTCCAGTCTGGCACTGAAATGGCTACATTAGCTGCAGGTGGATTGCTCCTATCCCTCAGTTGCACAGCTAGCCTGCTCTGCACCATGATATGAGCTCACCCTTTGACTTTTCAGGACCTGCTTCTGTCTTCCCATCCCCTGCTCCTCACTGAAATGCGTAACCCTAGTCTTCTAGTGTTGGGGTAAGGGAATGCACTAGACCCCTTCTCACAGAGCTTCAGTTTGGAATCCTAATAAACCGGAAGCAGGAGGAAACAAATTTAGCTTGTTATTAAACACTTGTTGTTTCTTCTCCAATGGTAGCTTGCCCTACTACCATTTTGAAAGAGTAACATATCTGGTTTCTCTTGGAAAAAGGGTTTTGGTCCCATAGGCCACCTAGTATTTTATTTCTTCTTTTTCCTGGTAATGTTGCTCTCAGGCCAAAGAGGCATCCAACTGAACCACAAATCTGGCTGCAGCATCTGTGCTGGAGCTGGTGGGAAACATTCTGGTGAAACCTTGTTTCATAGAAATTTGCCAATCTGGAAAAAGCAAAATATTTAGTGAAGATGGTTCCATTTTAAGTTCCGACGGAACCTAAGCAGGTTTCTGATAGAATCCTTTCTGGTTTTCTGCCAGCTCCTAGCTTGGCTCCTTGGTAGCCTGCCTGCCAGGCTGCTGGGGACCCCAAGACTTCCAAGATCTGTGGTTCTGGAGCAGCACTGGGGTCCATTCACTTTTGTGAAGAACTTTGAAACATTTCTTTTTTGTTCCTCATCAAAATGAAACCACATTTCAAAATAGGAAATTTCTTCACAAATGGGAAGTTTCTTTCTCCATCCAGCTCCGCTGTGGTCGTTGATGTACTGGGGGTTCACATATTTGCTTTTTTAGTACCTGGGAGAGCCAGTCATCCTCCTCTATTCAGCCCCCTTTATTTAGTTTGGTCTGTCTATTAATTCAGCCAAGAATGCTGCTGATCAAAACTGTAGAACTAACCTATATTGCTCAATTTACTCAACAAAATACCTTATGCATTTCCTGTTCATGATGGCAGACTTTCTAGGCTAGTTTATACTTTTTCCACTAAAGTTTCACAAGGCCTCTTCCTAGAAAATATTCCAGGTATTTAACCTTTTCCTGGTCCTATACACATGTTGCTGGGTGTACTCTTAACTCTGCTATGTGTAGCTCTTAAGGTACCTTCTCCAGTTGTTCAAGATGCTTGAAGTAGTACTGTGATTATGTCAGCCAAATAGACTACTGCATAGGACTCATGTCCTGTAAAAGGCAAAGACAGTGTGCCAGTAACCCTAGCTTAGATTCAGGGTTGAGTTATACTTAGCTTTTCCTGTTTACTCGATCAGTTCTTCAATGAGAAGCACGGTATATAAGTCAGCTTTGACAGCACGGTAAGATTTAGAATATCTGGAGCTTTGTATCTTGCCTTCTTTGGTATTGAAGCTGTTGAGCTTGAAGGATTGGTCCCTCCTGTATCTGGCATTACCAATTCTTCTTCTGATGAGAATGCTAGGCATAAACTGGTTTTCTACACTTTTAATTCCTAAGTAGCTGAACAAAAGTTCTCTAACATATAAAAAAAGTAAAAACAAATTCCCCCTCAAGTTATCTTGAGATCTTGTATGCCAATTGTCAGCCCCAAATGAAGTGTCACGGCTAAATGTAGTTAATGATTAAAACAGGTTAGCTTTGGCAGTGTGCATGGTAGGCTGTGCCTTTTATACCAGTGCATAGGGAGTGAGGAACACAACTGTGGTTACCATAAACAGTCATCTCACCCATAGTGTATTAAAAGAAGTTGCATCACTTGTTTGATATTACCGCCAAATGGAGTGAAAGATTCAAGTTTCGCTGAAATCTGGTTGTCCAAAATAGCAACATAGTGCAGAATCTTGAGACAACCAGGCCAGCTAGATATATCTTCAGCTGATGTGTCATACCTGGAGAATATAAGCTAATTTCCCCAAATCATCTTTTGTTGCAGTCAGCAGTCTTACAGTGCCTTGCATAATTGTCTGCAGATCTGTGTTGTATGGATTTTTTCAAAGCACGAAATCAAATCACAGTTTGATAGCATTCTTTGAACATCCATCTGGAAATTTCATACAACATTCAGAGTACAGAAACTACATATGAAAGGTATAGATTGGTTATTTGTTATGAATGATCACTTCATGGTCACCATTTCATTTGGTATCACTTGTCTTGGACCAACCACTCATGTTGCAGAAGAATGACTTCTTTCTTTTATGTTTTGTAAGGAGAGTCCTAGTGCAACCTTACCCTAGCTCCGTAAAGGAATTTTGCATGGCGAATAGTTGGCTCATTCTCTTTCTTGCCAACATACTTCCCCATAGCAATTATTTTCCCCAATAGCTCATATTCCTGACATATACGGTGAATTAGGGCAAAGGGATTCTAAATGAAATGGAACTGTGGGCTTCACTCCCTCTCTCCATCACAGCAGTGTTCCACCACCACATAAAACTCATATTACCAAATGGTGAGACAGGTTCCAGATGCTTCTAGTGCTAAGGCGTTTGGTGTGGATTACACACACACACTTTCTAGGAGCAAGTGAATGCAATGATCTATAGAATAAAGGCTGTGAACTCTCACTTTAGAACTGCTCACTGCATTGTCTGGAGCCAAAAGAATTCTATGGTGGGAGCAATGCTGTTGGAGTTTAATGGTTTTACTGAATTGGTTCATGACAAGCTAGTGGAATGTTTCAGTGAGAGAAAACATGGTATTTTCCATAAAGTTTAATAACGGTCACAGGAAAGTGAACAAGCCATACAAGTTAACAAAAAGTACAACAGAACTCTCTGGCTTGAAGTTTAACCCAGTCCTATAGCCCCTGAGTGTAGCACCTAGTCTTTCTGAAGGCACCCTATGTCCTGGCTTCCAAGCAGCCACTTTTATAGCTCTTCTCCCTGGGCACCTGTGCCAAGGAAGGGAGATGATGACCTGGAGTTACCCTTTGTTCACTGAGGACCAAGTAATGCCCTCATAAACTGTCATATGATGTGTGAGGTCGTTTTTTAAGCTTTTGCATTTAAAATATTTTTCCTTGGTTTTGCTTGGGTATGTGAAATATAGTGTAGCCCAGTATCACAATGGAAATCATATTGCATATACTGCACTTTAGGTAAGGTTTTTATTTCACCAATTTAAAGGCCTTTTTTATTGTAAACAGCTTGGATTTATAAACCGACCAACTGACAAAAAGTCTTTGATTCATGGCTCTATAAAACCATGCAGGAAGAGGCAGTGTTTGAGATAACTAGGTAAGTTGGTGTGTCACTGTATAACCATTTTGTGCCCTATGAAGATGACTTTTAATAATGTCTATTCATGTAGCTTTGCACACAGAAGACAGGAAAAGTATTGGCTTTGATTGTTTAATTATTTTGGCCTGCAATTTGACATTTGCCAATGGTTACTCAAGAGTTTTCTTTTGGACTATCTTAACCAGTTTGGTCTTGGTTCTCCACTGTGCCCAAGCAGAGCCCTGAGACCAGAGGAAGGAGTCTTTCAGGAGACAATAACTGGTTCAGATGGAGTGAACTCTCTCAACCTGATGTGACACAAAGCAGGGTGCTGATGGTAGGGACCCTCAGGAAATAGCATCTCAGGTAGTTTTGAACGTCTGTAATCCTCTGTTTTAGTGACAAAGTATTCATGGCATTTATATGACCTGAGCCTGCTCCCTTATTGAATTTGTGTTGGTCATCTTGCCTTATACCTGAGCTGGCTACCTATGTGGTGAATCATGATCTAGCTTCCCCTAAAGGCAGTCTAACAGAAGAATGCCTTACACTTGTTAACTCTCAGGAGTCGGTATGAGGACATAGGTGGATGACTATTGAGAAAAGAGATCCTTCACAACTCAGAAACATTAACACCAGTGCTTGATTCTCCTTTTCCCATTAGCCCACATCATTAAACATGCATAGTGTACTAAGGACCATGGTGCCAGCCAAAATGCCCACAGTAAGTGGAGTCACATCAGGCATCATGTAGTGAAGGTCCCAGATCTGGCTCAATCCTGCGAATCCGCAGATCTCTGTAGTGGCCCTGCAAGTGGCCCCAAATAGGATTGGGCGGTGCTCTCCTTTTTGAGTCAATGGAGAGTTTGATAGAATGGTTTTCTGGGATGTTTTTGTCCATCCCAGTGACAGGACTGGAGAGCAGGCAGTGATGTTTTTGAGTATCAGGAGTGACTGAGGGAAGACCAGATCTTTGTGAGATTGTGACAATTTGCACAAAGTCAAACCACTTTACGCTCAAGGTTTGGCACTGACAGTGCATATGGAATGCCTCTAGCTGCCCCAAGTAAGCCTGTAAGAGGGTCCAGGTTTCTGACCCATATAGCAATACAGGTAGTACACAAGTTTGATAGATTCTGAACTTTGCCTCAGTGCAGAGATGTTTTTGCGTCCATAAGTAAGACATGGACGCAATGTCTCCTGCAACGTCATGCAGGAGACAGCAAGACCAGCTAGTGGGAGAATGTCTGAGTTGCTGTGACCATTTGAGTTCTGCTTACAGCCTAGGTAGGTGAATGTGTCAGTGCACTCCATGGTACTTGACTCCACCTGCATCAGGGGTTCTGGTGGCCCAGCTCTGAGGTTCTGAACCTCGCTATTCTGCTATGAGATATTCAACCGCCTAGTGCAGGCAGCACCTTGGAGACAAGGTGGGACACAGCTGAAATTCTGACTTCTCCCCAAGCAAGGCAGTATCATCGGCATCGTCTTGGTTGCTACGCGCTGTGAACGAATTGGGGGGGGGCAATCCAGGCCAGTGAGGGGTTGTGTCACCGCTTACCCTGTAACCCTGGGTGCCTCACAGTGCTTTGCTACTATAACTCCTGGGACACTCACAGTCAGCAACAAGCATGCAGGTCACACCCTGTGTGTCTGTGTGTAACTGCAAACCTGGTCCAGCAACTCTGGCCCCAGTAGCCTACCAGTAATACACCAGCCACAGTCCCTGGTCTCTACCAGCCTTGGTTACTACTTGCAAGGTGACCCCAACACGCTCTCAGCTCTGAATTTTTCCAAAATGATGTGCTCTGTAATATCCAGCCCTTTCCTGGACAATTCAGAGAAATAGTAGGATTCATTTGCTCCTCTGAAGACCTAATAACAAATCACAGCTTAACTGGGGTAAATACACCCTTCCATTGAAACACAGCACTAAGTTGGTTTATTGTAAAAATAAAACAAATTTATTAACAATAGGACATAGGTTAAATGATGCAAAGTAAAAGGAATAAAGTTAGGAAGAGTTACAAGCAAACAACAGTGAAAATACACATCTAAACGTCTAACATTTAATCTAGCAGGGTACAGGCTTTAAGATGGCTTTTCTCGCCTCTATTCCATTCCCAGAGACTTCAACCTCCCCTTTGGTTGAAGGAACCATCTTTCTCAGCTTGCAAGAATGCTGGCTTCTTGCATCAGTCCATGATGGATGCCAAAGATGGCTTCTGTCTTTGCTTATATCTTCCAAAGTTTGATGAATTTGTTTCAAGAGACAGGATGACCTCATGCTGCTCTTCACTTCCTGTGGGCTTCCCATCCCCCTGTATGTAAATTGGGTTTCCATTGTTTTGATTCCACCATGCTTAATTTACATAGGAGACAGGTAGATAGCTGCCTTGTCTCCTGTCTGCAAGGGAACCTGTTTCTCTCTGGCCACAGACTTCAAAACACAATATCATTAAGTATCTGTATTTCCTCATATAGTGTTAATACATACATTTCACAATGATTTTAATCAACAGTGTGTCATTAGCTTTCAGAAAAGACCTCACTCTATACAGTTGTACAATAGCGTGATATTGTATACACTCGATTGATTGAATTGCTTATCACTTGAGGCTTTGCCCCCTTGTCTTTATAGACCAGTAAACCTTTGCAATGTGTTCTTTGAAAAGTAAAACCAAAGACCAAGCTTCTGCCTTCTGTTGACATGTAGATGCCATGCTATCTTCTATCCTGCTTGTTAGTATGAGGTTTGTCTCCACCCCTTGTTAGCCTGATAGGTCTGCTTATGCGATATGTAAATACATTCTCATTGTCTTTCAAAGTACTTTGGTAGTAACTTCCAGGTGAGGAAAACACATTCCTTTGTCTAGTGCAGCCCTATTTACCAACTCCCTTTGGGATGCCTGGTTTTAAACACACTTTAGTAATCATTCCAGCATGTCCGTAAATCTTGATACACACTACATATATACATCACACAAGAGTATTAATGATTAGTGGATTATTAGTTTTCCAATGACATATTACATGACACTTTTTAGATACCGATTATAACCATAGTGAGTTGAGGTACACTGAATTGGTCAGGCCAGTTGATACCAGTGAGTCCCTTGCTCTCTAGCAAGTAGCAACTTGGAGACCTTGCAGGGTGGAGCTGAAATTCTCTGACTTCCCCACAAGCAAGGCAGTGTTATCTGCATAGACTTGGTCAGTAAACACTTCTTGACTAACCTAGATTCCAACATGTGGAGCTGCAAGACCTCATATCCAGTCAACATCTCAACAGAATAGTACTGGGGTGAGAGTGCATCCCTGCCAAACACCTGAGGTTGTGTAGAAATGTGGCAAAAGCTGTGAACCGATGCACACTCTGACAGAGGTACTCGTGTTGAAGATCATGCTCCAGTTTTGCCAGAACATCTGTAATGCTAAATCCTTTCAATAGGAACTGAAGTGCTGACCTGTTGACAGAATCAAAAGCCACTTTAATTTCATATATGCCACATGAAGTGAGGCATTAAATTCTTGCTTTGCCTTTGGACAAATTTCAAATCAGAAAGATTTTAAATGGGGCTACTACTCTTCCTGCAGGTTTCCTTTGTGTTCTTTGAACTGCTGCATCTAGGCCCTATCATCCTTACTTGGTCTCTGGCCACAGGAAATGTATGGGTCCTCTTGCAGGATTTTCTCTGTCTTTTCATCACATGGAGCAGGGAGGGGATGGAAGAGAGGTAAAAAGGTTTTTCCCTCCTTGTGAAATAAGAGGCGGTCCCTAGAGGTAGAGACACCAGGCTTTAACTTTCCCCCAACTCCTCCTTAGTTCAATACTTTCTCAGCCCCTTGGCCATGTGTGATCTTTGCTCACAAGGCCATTTCCCCACTGGTGTTTCATTCAGTTTCAATACTAGTGTTTTCAGGGATCCACCCTTCTTCTCTGGAATGGCATTTGTGTGGTAGATGGTGCAACATGGCCTGACAGGCACCATCTAGGTGAACGTGAAAAAAAACCCAAATACTAGACTGTGGATGACTTGTGCCTTGTGGCTCTAGTGAATAGTGGAGGAGAATTATATTATCTGAAAATCGTTTAGACTGGAGTGATGTTGAAATGCAGTTTGCTTCCTGTTCCTGGCACGCTTAGTTTTCAAGTTGGCTTAAATGTCCTTGGAAGGTAACTTTTTTTTCACCATTCCATTTCCAATTCTACCCTTAAATGTTTAAGCTTTGTGTCATTTTCAGGGTTAAATATTTTGGTCCCATATTTCTTGACTCATAAGGTTGCAGTTGACCCCAGTATTTGTTTTCATCAGTACTTATATAAAACACTCAATTCTGATATGTTCATATTTGGACCAAATGGAAAGCACAGTCCTACCCATCACATGTTGGTACTTACTTTATATGACTAAGCTCTGACACAGCAACTCTGCACACAAACATTGTGTTTTCTTTACTTTGTGGTAAGGGTATGTGGCTTAGTAATCAGTTTGATTTATAATATTGGACTGAACTGAAAATCCACAACTATTACTTTTTTGTCCTCTTAATTTTGTGTTGTGGGAATGTGACTTTGCTACCATCACAGCTTGTGATGCTGCCCTGAAATTCCTAATTTGCATAATGACAGTCAACAATTAGTCTTTATTCCCTTTAACATTAAGGATTTTTCTGGGTGTGGAATCACTAGCTGGCAGCAGGGCTGGCTCCAGGTACCAGCTGACCAAGCACGTGCTTGGGGCAGCACCATATAAGGGGCGGCCAATCTTGGTTCGGTGGAGCAGCACTCAGGTTTTTGGGGGTGGGGGGGTTGGCTCTGGGAGGGGTTGATTTTCTTTTTGGTTCGGCGGTGCAGCGCTCCGGGGGAGGAGGGGGTTGATTTTCTTTTTGGTTCGACAGGGCAGCGCTCTGGGGGTGTGTGTGTTGATTTTGGTTTGGCTGGGTTTTTGTTGTTGTTGGTTTTGGTTTGGCAGGGTGGCACTTGCGGGGGGGAGGGGGATTGGTTCAGTGGAGTGGCTTTTTTTTTTTCGCTTGGGGCGGCAAAAAAGTTAGAGCTGGCCCTGGTTGGCAGCATGCTGCAGATGATGAACTGTATTGACTATCCATGCCCAGTGCAAAGAAGGTGAAATTCACACACATGCAGAGTCTAAGAAAGTTAGCTCTGTGTGGTGAATAGAATCCTGTACCCTGCTGCTATTCCAGTCCCTTTGATATAAGTAATCCAACCTTCATGATACAAACTGTTCTGATCCAAACAGTACCATAAATTCAGCTGTGGACTTTGGTTTCCAAAGTTTAGAAAACTAGTATCAGACTGAAATAAAAAGCCACTTACATGACATGGCTGGTGACCTCATCTGGCCTCTTGATATTGTGAGTGCATTTTTTCACCCACAATTAAATACAGGCTCAAAATGGAGGGTGCAATGACTTGCCCCTTCAGTTGCATTCAGTTAGACACTTAATTACATATCTCTTATTCATATTTTTAAAAAACCACTCTCAAACCTGTAAATTGGGCACCTAGTTAGTCTTTCACTGCTACCTTCTTTCTTCCTCCTCCACTACCTTCACTTGTTTGTCACACCCACTTGTGCCTTGTATTAACTTAGACCCTGATGCTGTAAACATGTATGTACCTGAGTAATTTGTGTGTTTGCAGGACTGAAGCCTTACTATGTGCATAGAAGCTATGTATTTATTGTGATTGTATCAGTACAAAGTTCTGATTTTGTCTCCCCACTGACTTAGGGTCTGATTTTTGCTGATGGCATGTATTATTATGGGCACATTTCTCACAAATAATTGTGCCTGCACTGAGGTACTACTGTCTGCAACTTTTAGACGACATCTTCTGATCTGATTTAAAAGTGCAAAGATGTAGACACAAAACACAAAACTGCAGGCGTGGTTATTTATGGGCTTACACCGGCACCTGCTAGGAGTGAGGCTGGCTTGAGGCTCAACTTAAAAATCAAATGTCTAAAAGAGAGAAATTGTAGAATCACCCAAACAAATGAAACTGGCCTCTCGCTCTGAAATTGCATAACTTTTAAACTATGGAAAAAATGAGGCCTACAGGAGTTGATGCTGATGTCTATTTGATCATGTGACAAATGATCTTCAGCAATACTGAACTTCTGCTTGCAGGTTAGGGCAGTATTTTGGATGTCTGCTTCAAACCACCATAAAAAGTTATTCTTGTACTATAGTAACCAATGAGACAATTGAAGTTGAGAGGAAAAATTCCATCTAGAAAACGAGCCCTTGCATAGGCTCTGTATTTGGAGTTTGTATTTAATCTATGTTCAAGGGCAGTAAAATAGTTCAAACACTTTATTTCTTTATATATATATTTTTATGACTGTATATTCAAAAGAAAGAGATTCAGTGTGCAAAACAAGTAGGAGAATTCATGAAACCTGAGGAAGTAGTGGTCCCTGGAGACCTTTAACTTTGCCCAATATCCATTCTTAACACTTCTCCCCAAATACAAATTCTAGTTGTAAGACTGTACTGCAATACCATAGCTGGCAGCACCTCAGCATTCCAGGCAAATGATAACATTAGGAGACAGTCACAATGCCTGCCACAAGGCTGGAGGAGGTTCCAGCCGCTGCAATAAATTAATCAAATATAACAGGGATCAGCAACCTTTGGCACACAGCTCAACAGGGTAAGCCCCCTAGCGGGCTGGGCTGCTTTGTTTACCTGCCACGTCCACAGGTTCAGCCAATCGTGGCTCCCACTGGCTGTGGTTCACCACTCCAGGCCAATGGGTGTAGCAGGAACCTGCGGCCAGCACATTTCTCAGCTTGCGCTGCTTCCCGCAGCCCCCAGTTGCCTGGAGCGGTGAACCGCGGCCAGTGGAAGCCATGATCGGACGAACCTGCAGACACAGCCAGGCAGGCGGGTTGCGTGCCGGAGGTTGCTGATCCCTGGATTATAAGGCCAGTAGGGACCACTGTGATCATCTAGTTGGACCTCATGCATAACATAGGCCATAGAACTTCTTTGAATTAGTTCCTGCTTGGACTACAGCACTTCTTGTAAGGAAACATCCTTCTCTGATTTAAAAATTGCCAGTGATGGAGAATCCACCACAGCCCTTGGTAAATTGTTCCAGTGGTTAATTACCCTATCAATCAAAATTTTGCTCCTCATTTCTAGTGTAACCCCACTGTTCAGCTCCAACTTCCAGCCACTGGATCTTGTTATACCTTTGTCTGCTAGACTGAAGAGTCCTCTATCATCAAATTCTGGTTCCCCATGTAAGTATTTATAGACTGTATGATCAATCACCCCTTAACCTTCTCTTTGATACAAAACATAGAGTGACCTCCAGGAGGTCAATTGCTGTAAGGCCTGTTTTCCAATTCTTTAAATAATTCTCATGGCTCTTCTTTGAACCTTCTCCAGTTTTTCAACATTCCTCTTGAATTGTGGACACCAGAACTGGACACTGTATTCCAGTAGCAGTTGCACCAGAACCAAATACTGAGGCAAAATAATCTCTCTACTCTGACTTGAGATTCCCTTGTTTATACATCCAAGTATTGCATTTACTCTTTTAACCACAGTACAGCTGATTATCCACCATGACATCTCACAGCTAGAGGCTCTGGAGGTTCCCAGGTTGATTTATTCAGAAGCTTAACCTACTGTCATTAACTTTTATGCTTTTTGTCATCCTGATAAATCAACAGCAAGATTATTTATTTATTTATTTATTTGATGCTGAAACGCTAGATTGCTCAACAACTCGGCACTGACTCCTGGCAAGCAACCCTTTAAGAGATCAAATAGTAGGGACGTTTACAACAATATGATGTAACCTTCAACTCTCTTATTGTAAGTGTTGTGTTGCAACCTTTGCCTGTTTTTAATAGTAAATCTGTCATGTTTAGAATAGAGCTTTTTTACCGCAACCTTAGCACACTAGCCTTACACTTCAATAAATATTTCATAACTTTACCAGTGGAGAACTCTATGTTCAGTGACTTAATCAAGGGGCTCAGTTTCTAGTTCCTACTTTTATTTTTAGCTAGCTTTGCCAAGTGGAAGGTTTCTCTTTGCTCTGCAGTTGAGAGCAGCCTGATGCTTAGTTCTGTAGCTGCTGTGAGAGCAAATGAAGTCCTCACTTCTACAGCCACAGAAGCCATCTCCATCTAGAGCTAGGTGTTGATTCCTCCAAGTCTTTGCCTGGGACAGAGACAGAGCAGGGTGAAGCAAAGGTAGCTTCATGCTACCTCTGCACTTCTCATTCTCTTTTTTACCATAATCTTCTGTTTTCTCATGGGGCAAATGCTGACCCATCCTCTATAGCCAAGGATAATTGTCCACAGACAAATCAGCGCTGTTCTGCTTTGTGGGAAAGGAGGCAGCTTTGGTAGACATTCACAGGGAGACTGTACCCTCTTCGTGTCCTTGACCCCCCACCGGGGAGGGGAGATCACTGCATTCCAGCGTGAGTGGAGTAGGAGCAGGTCTGGTGGGTCTGTGGCTGTGTCAATACAAATGTGGCCCATTGAAATGCTCTCGTATGGAATCTATGGACAAAGCTTGAAAGATTAGCTCTAAAAGAAGTGTAAACAGCTTCTCTTCATCCCCAAGCGGTGTTTGCTCTGAAGCCTAATGAAGAATGTCTGTATGACAGTGTTGTTAACTAGTTCACTGTGAGCGGAAATATACCAGGGATTTGCGTCTCCAGGGTGGGTGGACAGTATAGAAACATGAGATGGAAAAATACTTATTTAAAGGTAATTCACTTCCTTCCTACTGCAGAAAGGAGAAAGGGGCAGGAAGCACTAGGGCTGAGGGAGAACCTATTAAAAGAGGGAAGAAAAGAAAAGTGTAATGACAGTAGTTGCTTAGGGATGGAGTATAGCAAAGATATGCTTTCCCCAAGCCAGGGGAGGGAGTGGAGGGGAAACTGTCCTCTGGCTTTAGCAGCTGAGGAGAAGTTCCACTCACACATGCTACCCCTTATTTTAACCCCTTCTCATCATTTCTGCTTGCTGGGCTGATGACCAGGCTTAGGCCTCTCTTAGGTCCCTAGCTCAGCAGCTTTAGCTTGCTGAGTTAAAGACCTGTGCGCCTTGCCTTGGCTTTGTGAGGGGTCTCTGAGCTCACTGGCTCTGCACATCTGCTTTTTGGGCTCATGTCAAGGCCCGTGCCTCTGTGAAGTTACTGGTGTAGCATCTTTAGCTTACTGATTTAATGTGTAGGGCCAGACTTTTACGAGCTCACTAGGTCAACTCCTTTAGCTGACTGGGGTTATATCTTGGCAGAGACTCTCTGAGGTTACATATGCAGTACCATTAGTTTGCAAAGCTCACATCAAGGTTTGGGCCTCTGGGAGACCTCTGGTTCAGCATCACTAGCTTGCTGAGATGATGCCAAGGCACAGGCTTTGTGAGGTAACTTGCTCAGCAGGGCATAGTGTCTTTACACAGTCTGATGAACACAAAACCAGAAAACCTGCTATCGTTATCAATTTCTAGTTTGGTGTCATTTCATCCTCTTGGGATACAGGTCAAAGGACATTTTGGATCTTAGGGGGAAATCATTTTCTGTGTCCATATAACTGAACTGGTGTCAGTAGCTAAACAGTATGCAGGCTGTTAATATTACTAGTTACTGGTTTGTCATCTGAGTCTCATTTAAACTTGATTAACTGAAGGGCACGGTTAGGGAAGTTGAAAGAACCTGTATTTGATAAACTTGAAGTTTGCGAAAGAATTAGAATCTCAATCAAAACTGATTTCAGGTGGGTTCTGTGTAAATCATTCACAAATCTAGATAAAAGCAGCCAAAAGTGGGCTTAGGACACGCTCCTGCCCTGTACAAGTGAGTGAAGATACTGTGGAGATGCAACATTAAAATATTAATAAATCTTGGATTCATTTGATTTCTCATGCTTGTTTTTTTCAGTAATTCCCTTTTCCCCTGACAGTGACTTCCATAAAATTATTTTGCCTTCTTAACCTCATGTGCTTACTGTTTTATTTGAAGGGTTGCTCAGAGGCTGCTGGACAGCTGGTGAGTTGTTTAAAATATGTGAGACCATTTTAATATTTGCTGGAGAAAAATTAATATAATAAAAATATAACTCTTTGGCCTGACCTGGCTGAGGTGGCAAGAACTGCTAGTGATGATGGCTCTATTGAGTTATTTGTTAATGGCTGCATTTTGACTGCTTTTTTTTAAAAAAAAAAAAAGGGCTGTGGGGAGAAGCCACACCAGCACTCCAGTTTCTGCAAAACATCTGAGCTGCTTTTATGATGCAAAGACTCACAAGTTCAAGGAAGGAAAATGTACTGTATATGGACCTCTGTGCCATGGGGTGGCTTTCATGGATGAGTCAATACATGCAACTGACCTGGTTCAGGATTATATGATGGGTCAAAATTCAGTGCACCAGTGGTTACTGTAAAAAGTGTCTTCTTGAACTGCTTTTATAGAACAATGTTATTGAAACTAGGGTAAAGGCAGCAAACATCAGTAGAATGAAATAGCCATAGTGAGTTGTTCAGTGTAGTCCCAGGGTTATAATTTAGGAGTAGTGGTATGAAATTTAAATAAAATTCAGTTGAAAATGAGGACAAGTTGCTGATCAGTAAGGTCTTTTTAACTGTGAGATAATTTTTCAAAAGAAATGAGGGGAGGTCTATTACTTGACTCGCTTAAAAGTGGATTGGCAATGAATTGGAAAGTACCATGCAGTTTAGGGAAAAATCCTGCATTAGTAGCGTTGGTATTGGTGATGGTATGGACTCAGGGTCTTTCCCAGCTATGATTCTATGATTGTAAATGTATGAAGACATGTATATGGATTTATTCATAGCTGAGTAGCTCCCTCAATGTTTAGTAAGTTTTGTCTAGTTAGATGTTTATGTATATTTTAATTGATTACATGCCTAATAAAGTGAGGGCAGGGGGAAACCTATGAACTTTCTGAGTTGATATACTGTATATGGAAAAGCTAGGCTGTATTTTGAACCTTCCAATCCTGACAAAGTCCCTTTAAGAGGAGTAGAATTTTGCCTGCACTGGCAACAATGCACATGTTTGTTTAAGGAACCCACCATACCTACCTTCCTGATACAGAAGACAAGGAGTGTTGTGTCTAGGACCCTAGGGGAATTCGGAATTATTCAAAAACAGTTAATTCTTATGTAAAGATTGTCCGAGTTAGACCAGTCTGCTAGGTGGCAGTAACATAAAGCTGGAGATCTGGAGGCTGATCCTTATTTCAGCAAGGGATGTGGGCTCTCAGCAAATGACATGGGTGAATAGGGGTTCTGTTTTTAATGCAGAAGTGGTTTCTCTGTTGGATTCATACCTCTTCCTCCTCTATCCTACAAGTGCATCATTCCTTTCACTTTGCCAAAGCCATCTTGTTCCATGGTGAAAACCCTTAAGTTAAATGAGAGAATCACATTTTTCCTGATTCATCTGTGACCTTACATTAAATCAGTGACACTCAGACTGAGGCTTGGGATCTACAAGTGGCTCTTTAACGTGTCTCCTGCAGCACCTGATAAACACACTAAGTTATTAACCAATCAGGATGCTTTTGCTATGTTATTAACCAATTGTGGAATACTTGGCCAGTCATTTTGCTGTGAGAATAATATATATATAAAAATAGTAAATGAAACAATAATTCACACTACTGTGACTCTTTTGGGCAGTGTGTTCACTAATTTGACTCCTGAACCACTGAGATGTGACTATCTTCAACATGAAATCAGTTTTAAGGAGGGGGACTTTTTCCCTAATTGTTCAGTATAGACGGCTTTATCTTTGGCAGGGCATCATCCTGGGATCATCTGTCACAACAGTGATTCTGTTTGCTATTGATTTGTACATTTGCATGTTCACTGTAAATTCATGGATATTAACCTTTGTTAGCTAAAATTCACATTAATTAGTAACACAGCAGGGGCCAGATCATCACTGACATAAGTGGGCACTGTTCTATTGACTTCCAAGGTACCTGGTCCTTACTGGAGTGGACAAATCTGTTCTCTTGTATCTGTAGAAATCTGTACATGGATCTGACGAAGTGGGTATTCACTCACGAAAGCTCATGCTCCAAAACGTCTGTTAGTCTATAAGGTGCCACAGGATTCTCTGCTGCTTTTACTGTTCTCTTTGTGATCCACAGTATAATAAAAGCCTGGAATGAAAAACTAGGTTTTAAAATGCTGACTCCCAGGGCGTTACATTAGAATGCACCTGGCCTCTGATTTATATGTCACAATTTATAAACCATTTACTACTAGGATTGGGCCATTTTGCTGTCTACCCACGAAACATATGAAACAGACTTTTTCTTCCAGAGAATGAAAACTTTTTTTTTGTGATTTCATAATACACAAGGAACTAGCCTTATTATTTATGTCAGAGAATAAATGCCAGGAAGGAGAGAGGCAGGAGAACAGAAAATGGCATAGCTTTGTTCCTTCATTCCCAAACAGAAAATGTTCAAAACATTTCTATTCTATTTGAGACCTACCATTAGAAAATCTCAATTTGCATGGGGCAAATTATACTGAGACAGAGGGTTTATATAGTTTGCTTACTTTTAATAAATATATATGTTACATGGTTACTGACTGTCACATGACACACATTAGACATGAAATATAGGACTCGTTCATAAAGGAACACACGCATTGGTCTGTAATGTAAATTCCTCTCACGTTTAAGGACATATTCTCTCCCCCCACACACTTTCCCTTTAGCATTAACATCAGTAACATGTCTATCATATGAAGCAAGAGAACAGTCACAATGCTGTGAACACATATGCCTGAACTGATGAAAAGCTACATGCTGAGAAAGAGAGAAGTTATAAAAGCAAGCTAAGCTGAAATGTGTCAGATTTGGCAATGCTGTAACTCTGATATTTGCATACTACTTTGTGAGGGCAGCAAAAAAGTAGCTGCTGATTTCATAATGTACAAAGATCTGTGTAAATTGTAGCTGTGAGAGTGCAGCCAGTCCTGTTATAGCAAAAAAAATCAATCTTTCCCCTTCCTATATTAAAACTGCATGTGAAATGTCATGATAGTTTAAACCCTAATCATAGCACAATTACAGGTTCTTTTCTTCATTTTCTTTTTTTACTCCAGTGTACTTCCTTAGCAAAATTAATATTTCAGAGTCTATCTACTGATAGACATTTATATTGGATCACGGTATTGGAGCATCTTACAAGTTATTAAATATTAAGGGCCAAATTCTGCACTTAAACACTGTGCAACCCCATTGATCTCAGTCACTGCAGAATTTAGTCGTATGTCTTTGGAATATCAGTGCAAAATGTGTCTTTTTAAAATTTAAATGGGCCCTTAATGTTAGATGGAGAAAGACTTTGCTGTTACTAGTCTCATATACACTAAATACTTTTGAAAGGTGCTGAACTATTATTATTTGTTTGAGGTTAATAGCTGGAAGCTGTACCTGAGCTCAGGGCCCTATTGTGGAAAGCATTGTACAGACACTGAGGGACAGCCCCAGATGGACAAAGGAAGCTTTATCATCTCCATTTTACAGATGGGGAGCTGAGGCACAGAGTTGAAGTGCCTTACCCAAGGTCACAGGATGACTGTGACAGAGATAGAAATAGAATAATAGCAGCCACTTTGGCTTCTTACTCAGTGAAGTCAATGGGAATTTTGCCTGAGTAAGGAAGACTGGACAGGGCCCTGCAACACCTCACTCATTAATAAGATGGCACTTCATAGATGGAGGCAGCATATTCAGCTTGAGGAAGGAACTCACTGTACCACTTTATGACAGCCTGGCTGTCTCTGGAACAGAGATGACATGCTTTGGAAGGATCTGCATTCAGGTCTTCATATCTGGAAGGACAATTGGGTCAGACCTTTAGGAATGCGGAGAATTTATTAGAACTTAGCAGTCATTTCTTTGGTTGTGGGAAAAGAGAAGAAGTTTTCTACATGGTTTGTTCTTCAGTCAAATAGAAGACCCTTTTTAAAAATTGTCTTTGCAGACCATAACCCTATATAAGATATGCAATCTATGTCACATCCTTTAATATGACAATGCAAATGGTTGGGTTCTCATAGACTTCAAGGTCAGAATGATCATCTAATCTGCAGGCCACAGAACCTCACCCACTCCTGTAATAGATTTCTAACCTCTGGTTGAGTTACTGAAGTCCTTACATCATGATATAAAGACATCAACTTACAGAGAATCCACCATTTACACTAGTTTAAACCTGCAAATGCCTCATGCTGCAGAGGAAGACAGAAAAAACCCAGGATCTCTGCCAATCAGACCTGGGGGGAAGATTCCTTCCTGACCCCAGATATGGTGATCAGTTAGACTCTGAGCATGAGGGCAAGATCCACCAGTGAGACACCTGGGAAGGAATTCTCTATAGCAACTCAGAACCCTCCCTCACTAGTGTCTCATCACCAGATGTTGGAGCTCTTTGTGGTTAGCAGCTGCAGATCAGCTACATATCATTATAGTCAATCCCATCATACCATCCCCTCCATAAATTTTAACAAGCTCAGTCTTGAAACCAGTTAAGTTTGTGCCCCTACTTCTTCCCTTGAAAAGCTGTTCCAGAATATCACCCCTCTGATGGTTAGAACCTTTGCCTAATTTTAAGCCTGAACTTGTTGATGGCCAGTTTATAGCCATTGGTTCTTGTGTCCACACTGGTGCTTAACTTGAATAACTTCTCTGCCTCCCTTGTATTTATCCCTCTGATATATTTATAGCGAACAGTCATATCTCCAGTCCTCTTCCATATTGACAGTAGCTCCCAACTTTGTGTCATCTGCAAATTTTATTAGCACACTCCCACTTTTTGTGCCAGGCTCAGTGATAAAAATGTTAAATATGATTGGTCCTAAGCCTGATCTCTGAGGAACTCCACTAGTAACCTCCCTCTAGCCTGATAGTTCACTTTTCAGTGTGACCCATTGTAGTTGCCCCTTTAACCAGTTTCTTGTCCACCTTTTAGTTCTCATATTAATCCCCATCTTCTCAAATTTAATTAATAATTTTCCAAGTGGAACTGTATCAAATGCCTTCCTGAAATCCAGGAAAATTAGATCTATGCATTCCTATGTCTAAAATATCACATCTTCTCAAAGAAGGAGATCAGGCTGGTCTGGAACAATAGACCTTTTGTAAAACCATCTTGTATTTTACCCAATTACCATTCACTTTTATGTCCTTAAGTAGTTTATCTTTCAAAATTTGTTCCAAGAACTTGCACACAATTGAGGTCAAACTAACAGGTCTGTAGTTTCCTGGATCACTTTTTTCCCCTTTTTTAAAAATAGGAACTATATTAGCAATTCTCCATTCATAGAGTATGACCCCTGAGTTTACAGATGCATTAAAAATCCTTGCTATTGGGCTTGTACTTTTCCTTTAATATTCTTGGATGGAGATTACCTGGGCCCCCTGATTTAGTACCGCTAAACTGTTTGAGTTTGACTTTCACCTATGATGTGGTAATTTCTACCTCCATATTCTCATTCCCATTAGCCACTTTGCCATTGCCCCTAAGCTCTTCATTAGCCTCACTAAAAACTGAGGCAAAGCATTTGTTTAGGTGTTGGACCATGCCTAGTTAATCTTTAATTTTCACCCCATCATCAGTATTTAACAGTCCCACTTCTTCTTTCTTAGTTTTCTTCTTATTTGCATGGCTATAGAACATTTTACTATTGGTTTTAATTCCCTTTGCAAGGTCCAACTCTACTTGGCTTTTGGCCTTTCCCACTTCGTACCAACACTTTCTGACAAGAGGTTGCTTTCCTTGCTGATCCCTCTGTCACAGAGTCCCTGGGCAATGCTCTGGAACTGCTCCCCACAAAGCCAGTCAGGACTTTGGGGAGCCTCCTCTCCCTTGGAGCAGACTGTCTTCAGGGCAAGAAGCTCACATGGCTTCACCTTCCTGGGTCTGACCTTGGAGCATTCAGCATATATGCCTCCATGCGCTTGTCACAGCAAGTCTGCCCAGGTGGGGTCCTGGGGAAGCCAGAGGGTCCTGCATGCACCCCTTCTTCACAGTCAGACATGACTCTTAGCCAGCCAGTAAACCAGAGGTTTATTAGATGACAGGAACCAAATCTAAAACAGAGCTTGTAGGTACAGAGAGCGGGACCCCTCAGCCAGGTCCATTTTGGGGACCAGTGAGCCAGACAACCCTGTCTGCCCTCACCTCCTGTCCACAGCCAGGTCCAAACTGAAACCCCCTTCAGCCCCTCCTTCTCTGCTGAGTTCCTTTCCCAGGCCAGGTGGTCACCTGACCTCTCTGTTCTTCCATACCTTTAGCATCCCCTTGCAGGGGGGAAGGACCCGGGCTATTAGGTACCAGGAGACAGTGTTGGCCAGAAACTGAGGCACCCACACAGCATTCAGAGGAAACATTAAGAACAGTCCCACTTTGTCACACCCTCCCATCTTCCATTCCTTGTAGGCTTGCTGCTTTCTCTTAATCACCTGCTGTTCCTTTCTTACTTGATTTTCCTCCCTCTCCATGGTAAAATCAGGTGTGCAGATCACATGAGCATCTCCCTAGAGAGCCTAGTTTAAAGCTCTTTTAATCAGTTGTGCTAATCTCCATCCCAGAAGTCTATTTCCTTCCCTACTCAGGTGGAGTCTATCCCATGAGAACAGCACTCAGGGTTCAAGTCATAGAAAAGGCATGTTAATGTGGGTAGCTTAGATCGTGTGTACTCTGTGCTCCTACTGATGTAAGTTTTTTTGTTGAATTTGAGCATTTAAACACAAAACTTATATGAACAATAACCTGTTAGGCTTCAGCTCTAAGTGACTGATAGGGCTGTGTTTAGGAAATATATATTGAAAGTGAAATTAAAGCTGAAACATCCTATAATTAAAAGCAGAAGAGTGGCACAGAAAGAGAAAAATATGACTGTAGATAATGACATGGCTGTAAAGGAAATAAATTGATGCCTCCTGCCCCCCACCCCCAAGAAACCCAGGCCAGAAGCAAGTTATTTCTAGATCTACAATGTAATACATTTTATTCTCTAGTGGCCTGACTTGAATATCACGAAAATTGTGGGTGCCTTTCCATTGACCTTATTGGGCTTTGGCTTAGCCTCTAGAAACTGGATGTCTGTTCAAGCTATACATTCCTTTGTTAGCTGATAGGACAGCTACAAACTGCAGCATTAATTCGGCAGACCCCATATGTGGGCCTGCAATAGTGGCGGTGAGTACTGTGTTTCCCCTCTTTCCCTTGTATGGGTCATGGAAAGGGTAGAAAGAAGGGCAGGCCCTGTGCATGATCTAAAGCTCAAAGTTCATGGTGCATCATATGGCCATTGACAGATGAGATTCGGACCAGCTCATCCAAGACATTTGGAAGAACAAGTTTGAGAGCTTTTCTACTGTGTTTTGTTTAAAAGAGCATTTTTGTAAAACTACCCGTTCTGCTTTTACAGCAGGTTGAATCCAGTAAAATGAGAGCAGAATTTGGCTCATTTTTGTAGCTACTAGAACAAGGAAAATTTCTCTTTTAAAAGCACTTGATATTGTTTCCTCCATTTTTTTCTCCTTTAGAGAAAGGCAAGCTTAAGAATGACTGGCATGTTATGGCCTACTATCTTATTGGGGAGAGGAGGGGAAGAAAACAAATGACTCATGGTATTTACAAAGTGGCTCTTATTCCATACCAGGTGGTGTTGGGAATGTTTTTCAACATGAGTGAGGAGTTATGTACCCGGAACGCATGTACCAGTTTGGGGATAGGTTGTAGTGGCTTTTTTTTTTTTATTTCCCCCCCTTCTTCACACACACACACACACACACACACACACACAGAGCATGGAGTTATTCTGGAATAACTGTCCATAACTGCATACTTTCTTAATCCAAATTATCAAATGCCAGCTTGAGTTAAAAAAAACTCTTGAAAACATTATGTTCATCCTCCATCTGGAGAAGTTATATAAGTTCTTGTAACTTCAGACGGATGTACTGTACTCTCTCCCCACGCCCACTTACTGCTAGAGTGTCAGCACAAGGCTGTTTGAGGAAGGGCATAGAGCCTTGTGCAACATGTTGTGTACAGAGCTAAACATCACCACAAAGTTATTGCCTGATTCTCTTCCCACAAGAGCTATACACTGAGGTACCTCAACTCTTTTCAGTGGACTTACTTCCAGTTAACACTGGTCTGAGATGAGAATCAGGTCTGTGACTTCAGAAGGTATTTCCACAAAGGACTATAAGAGAGCTAATCAAAATATTTAGGAATTAATAGAAATTATGCATTTTTTTCTGTTTAAGATGTTTTAATAAAGATTTATATTTTTTTCTCCTTCACGCTGTACAAACGTTTCAATGTACATCAAGCTCAGATAAAAAATAAAGCTCTTACAAATTACATTTTTCCAGTGAATCTTTTTTGCAGTAAAAAATAGCTGCTACATAAATCCCTCTTGATCTCTGAAAAAGGAGCCACATTTCCAAAAATAGAATTCATATTTTAATCAGCTGGGATAAACCAGAAAAAAAGCTTCTATATAAAAAAAAATTGTTTTTAAAAGGACATGCATAGAAGTGAAAAAACATGCACTGTTTATCCATGTTAATGTTTTCATTTTCAGTTAGGAGAAATAGGCCCTTTATGCTCCAGACTACACTAGTTTCTTGTAAAAACGCCAAAATGAACAAAAGTTTGCCAGCTACAGTTATGGCAAAATATTCAACCAATACCCTCCATCTAAACTTTCATATTGCAGGCCTACAGTATAATCTACTAGGCATTTTACAGACTCACTCAAACTGCAAAATGTTGTATGTCCTATTCAAACATGAAACAAAATGTTTACAGTCTTCCTATTTCAAATGCACATACAATTAGTTTAAATTACATTATACAATATCTGTTAAATAGGAACATTAAAGAACTTCAGAAAGCAGCATATAAATATATACAAACTGACTTGAAATGGTGTGATTTTTTCCACTCTCCCTTGAAAGGAAAAAATAATTGCTACACCTAGTTTTGAAACATAAAACAAAATGTTTCTGTACCTAACGTTGTGTAATAAAATGTACAATACAAATTTGTGTCTCTCTCTGCTTTAAAATAAAGGTTACGTGGTTTTTTTTTTTTTTTTTTTAAATGTGTATCATGATGTAAGCAACGTGGTTGTTAAGTTTTGAGCTAGAATTCTGCTGTGTTACTGGTCACTCTCCAACCTTTGGTATTAAAACCAACCCATAATTATATGGCCGTGTAAAAAGCCAAAACATTTAACCCTAGAGCATTTTCATATCTTCAGGTTAAAGCTAGGCACTGTGCCATACGCCACACTGCTCCAAAGAACTTGGTGCAGCAATACTTGAAGCCATTGCATCTGATGAAATAAGGCCACTTCTTCCTTCAGCTTTCCCTGATTACAAAACCAGTTCAAGGTCCTTATTTCTTAACAGTTGCACCAATCTGAATAGTCAAGACCGACTGCAGATAGGTCCTAGTCACAGTTCAAAATCTTGCAATCTTTGCCAGTTTTGCACAATATTGCAGTGCTCAATCTTCTGTGTCTAGCTGCACTCCCAGCATGGCATGAAGTTCCTCTGCCGTGTACCCCAGCAGGTTCTGTAGGTCACACACAAACCGGTACACATAGCGTTTCCCTGATGTCTTGTGGATGATGTTCTTGTCATAATAATAGCGTAGGCCTCGGCTTAGTTTCTCATAGTTCATTTTTGGCTTGTTTTTCCTCTTTCCCCATCGTCGTGCCACCTTCAGCCCCAAAGGGGGAGGGGGGGAAGAGAGGGAGAAAGAAAGGCAAAAACTAATTAAAGCATACTATCTTAGTTAGCTGATGGTTGCTAAATAAGTTTAAATTTTTCCATTTACCAAGTCATTTTGATGGTTCAAATGCCATCAAATCAGTGAGGATACTTGGGTGAGTAAGAGCTGAAGCCTTCAGTGGTTTGAGCATTGGCCTGCTAAACCCAGGGTTGTGAGTTCAGTCCTTGAGGGGGCCACTTAGGGATCTGGGGCACAATCAGTACTTGGTCCTGCTAGTGAAGGCAGGGGGCTGGACTCGATGACCTTTCAAGGTCCCTTCCAGTTCTAGAAGGTAGGATATCTCCATTAATTTAATTTAAAACAATCTCTGATTGAGTTATTGGCCAGACTTTGATTAAAAGGATTAAGACCTAGGGTCTATGAACATGACACCAATACACAGTGGATGGGTGCATGAGGCACCTTGCCAAGCTGTTAGTGCAAGAGAAGAAGTTAAGGTGAATTCTTCTTTCTCAAAGAACAACCACCTCCCATGTGAGAGAGTAGTGTAAAGTGAAAGTTGAATTATGTGAAGTCACTTAAGGCCATATCCAAAGCTCACTGAAGGCAATGGGAGTCTTTTCATTGACTTCCGTAGGCCTTGGATCAGGCCCGTTAACTGCATCAGAAAGTGATTCCATCAATTAGAGGGTTGGAGTTTATTCTGTTAATGACTAGTTTTAAATTTCCAAGTTACAGTAGTCATTTGATGCATGTCTGAAAACAGATTTTTGAAGGCCTCAGTACTCTGTGCATCTGCCATGTTTCTCTCAATTACCAGAGGTTTTATCAATTAAGTTACTTCCTTTAAACAGTTAAGCAATGCTAAAGTTAAACATAAAGGCAGCATGCAAAGTAAGGCTATAGTACACTAAACTTTTACATACACCTAGGTACTTGACTGATGCTCTTGAAGTCACCCAGACAGCACACTAAAACATTTACAGAGGCAGAGACTCCTGATCTTGTAAACACTTTGCCTTGAGGGGTGCCTTTCACTGATGGAGGATGTAGGATCATGCCCTAGCTTTTTATTCAATCACAATTAGCCACCTACCTCATCTGGGTCAGCAAGTTTGAACTCCCAGCCATCTCCAGTCCAGCTAATAAATGACTGACAGGATTTGTCTGTTAGTAACTCCAGAAGGAATTGCCACAGTTGTATAGGTCCACTGCCTGTAAAAACCAAGAGCAGCAATATTATTAACCATAACTAAAGGATATAGTAAGACCCATACCATAATCCTAAGATTTATCTGATATAATTTTAAGATGTTTAGCTGAGGCAAAGAACGACAACTGTTTCTTTAAACAGGAATCTGCTGAAGGATATATTATAATGAACTTTGAATTAAAATAGTGGACAAAGTAGTTATTTGAACCAAGCTTTGCTTCTCCCCTCACTTCATTCTTTTCTGCTGGAAGCTATATTTAAAACCTTACAGTCCTAAACTAAAGTCCTTGCCCTGACGAAGCTTCCAGTGATGAGCATTTTGCCTGAGTAAGCACTCTAGGGATGAGTCAGTGCTGGTGAACTCCTTGGTTTTGTCTGAGTTTCCCTCCTTTTTAGACAGAGGAGCGCTACCAAAAATAGAATGCATTCCAGGTTTTAATTCCAGGTTTTAATAGTCTTTTTTTTTTTTTCCTTCTTTTTACCAGAACATTGTATTATTAGTGAAGAAGTCACTCATGAACAATGAGTAAGGAAGAGTACCTCTCAACCTCCCTTCATCAAAAATGGACATACACCCACACAAGGGATCAGAAACGTGAGAACAAGAGATATATTGTGTGACGTCACTTGCCTGTAAAGCCTGCTAGAATTGCTGCTGGTATAACTGGTTTCCCTTGCTCTACAGGATCACTTCTTTCTTGAATGTAATCTTTGAAAGACATTGTAGGTTTGTTCAGACATAGAGACTGACTACAATCATCTTCAAAACTTTCGTAAGAGGGCACACGCTGTACATCCACTAAAGATGATTGGCTGTTCCAGGACTGAAGTTGAGACTCTGTGCTTTCATAACTTTCTGTGCCACTGTCACTGGATTCATGCTCTCTGGGCTTACCTAAAAAGTTAAATAATGGTTGTTATTCACTTTATTTTGTATGTATAAACCATGTTAAGAAAAGAGTGCACAGAGCATAGGGCCTTAAATTAACAATTAGCAAATGGATAAGGTAAATCTTACCAGAGTTATCTATCAGCAAGTTCAGATTGTTTGTGAAGTCGTGGGTCATGGAGCAGTAGTTCACATTGACTGTCTTTAACTGAGCTTTGGGGAACATTGAAAAGTCTTGATCTGGGCCGAGGAGATTTGGTCCTGCAGAAGTCTGACATAAGTCACTCAGGAGGCTGGCTTTGGGGTAGCTATGTATTTGCATACCATAAGAGGCCTGCTCTGTATTAAAACCTAAAGTGGGAAAGAGAGAGGGAGAAAAAAAAAAAAAAGGAATGGATTAGTTATTCACTACAGTCCTTCTCATAAATGTAATATCATCATGTAAGCAGAACAAAAACAAGTCAACCCTTCCACTGCAACACAGACACACAGTTATGCCACTAAAAAATATTTTTTAGCTGAAAACCTGACTGGGTAGGAATGATAGGCTGTCTGTCTAATCCAAAGTCTACTGAAGTCAGTGGAAGGACTCTTATTGACTGCACTAGGGTTTGAACCAGGTTCTGTATCACACAACCTGTATCTGGTGTATGATTCACAGATTGCAGTTGTGCACAGAGCTCTCTGTGGTTTCCCAGAATGACAGAACACATGGGGAGGGGGCTAGGTGGTCCATAGCAGGATTCCTCTCTTGTTAATCTGCTAATCAGTTAAGAGACATATACTGAAACTACAACCTCATACATATAAGCAGTATTTGTGGGGGGTGGGAAGATGTCAGGAGAGGGCCACTGGTCTGTGATCTCCCTCCCATCTGCCCTCTGAGTCTCCATATGGCATCCATCTTCCTTCTACCAAAAAGGACCAAAATATATGACTCCTGCTGGATCCCATCAGTGCTGCTTTTAGATTCAGCCTGGTAGTTGTAATGGCCAGTTTGTACTAAACACCGGATTTTTGGCAATTCATGTACCAAAAACAAAATTTGGGATTTCATAAATTTTCTGCACAAATCAAGACTTTTGATTAACCAGTTTTCACATAGTCTTCTTTCCTCCTGGTTTCACTGACTCCAAGGATTTGCCTCAAGAAAATATCTAGTCTTATTATTTTCCGTGTTCAAACCAACTTGCAGAATTACAGTATGTAATATCACATGCAGCATAAAGCCAAAGAAATGATTTTAAATGTCAACCAAATCAGGATACCTACTTAATGAGTTGTTATTGACCCAGTGTGGGACTGAGGTAAGATGAGAGTTTTCAACATATTGGTCCTGCCTCTTCTCTTGACTATCTGAAAACAGAACAAATTCTTTTCACACATCTGACCAGGACATTATGGAGAACTTCAAAGCGACAGGAGGTATTTCTGACAGTTACATGAAGTTAGTCACCTGACATCAAACTTTCAAAGAAATAAGACTAGTAGGAAAAGTGTCAACGCCAGTGGAATTATAATATTTATTTGTCTAAAAATCTGCAATAAGGCCCTGATCCTGCAAACACTTCAGCAACTGCTTAACTTCATGCACATCAAGGGAATTATGTGTGTGCTTAAAAGTTTGTAAGATCCGGGCATTAGGTAAGTGTTTTACATACAGGACTAGAACAGTGAAGAGACAAAAAGCAAAACCACCAAAATCCAGCTAGACAAAAGAACACAACTTCCAAAGTTGTTTGTTTGACAAATATTTAAATGAAAGGCAGCTTATGGTAACAATGGGAAAAGAAAAAAAACGGTTTTCCCTTATTTTTCCAATAGTTATTTTAGTGCTCATCTTGTCAGATGATGTGAGTGGGCAGATCCCTGCATCCATGTGAAGCCTCTTGACAAAAATTTGTCCTCATCCCTCTTTTGTCTCAATGAAAGCACCCTCAAGTCTCTGTCACTCCTACATTCATTCACTGACCTATTCCAAAACACTGGTAAAAAAGTCTCTAGTAACATGAATTCACCTAATCTGACTTTTGGTTACATTTTTGTTTTCCATATTTGAATTATATATTGCATCCCTATATATATTATATATCCAAATCCCTTGTATATTAGTGACCATTCTGTATAAAACTGCTGCTGAGACAACTGCACAGTCTGGCAGTGATTGACAAACTAGTGACAACTGATGATTGCTTTTATGCTCTCCAGAAAATAAGTTTTTTTAAAGATATCTTTGAGAATGTTTAAAGGATTAAAATTCTGAGTTTTTTAGGCAATTACAAAACCACAACTTGGTGAAATACATCACAGTTGTGTTTTACAGGGTTGCTTTGCTAGGATCACAGAGCAGGAGTCCTTTTTGGCTATTAGTTACCTTTTATCATCTGTTCCAGGTGTTCCCACAGAATGTCGCCTACATAATCAGGAGCTAGCTCCAAGAAACGTTCCTTGCCCAGGTTGCACAAGTCTTGGCCATTCATGACAAACTGATGAAAGTTCACATTTGCCAAACTAAACTCCCTGGTAGCCCAGAAAAGCCACTGGCAAACCTGCTGTTCAGTCCACAGCCAAGGATCTGCAAATGGGGAGTGAGAGAAGAGAAGAAAAAGAACATAACATTTAGAGACAACTCTTAATATTTACATTCATAAGGACCTAATATAAGTTTAGTTAAAAAGATATTGAGAGTGAGGGCTCATATTTAAAAATCATCTAGGATATCTAGTTCTGAAGCTCAAATATCAACGATTTATTCTTAATTTTAAATCGATGCTCTAATTTTTCCTTCTATGTTCTTTTAATCAGTGGATGAACTCAGTTTACTTTCTCTTCTCTTATGTTGCCATATAACCAATCAGCAAAATTTTTGCACTAGAAAGGCTATAAAAAGAAAGCACTTACTATTTGGGATACCCAGACGACACTGTTCCTTTGCGAAGCCACTGAAAGTAGCTTTTAAGGCCTGACTCATCACAGCCTTACTGCATGGAGTTAAGAGGGGCAATTCACAGCTGTTTGACTCTAAAAGAATGAAGGAGGGAGAGGGGGGAAAAAAAAGAGAAACATTAGCATTTAGGCTAATGAACCAGACCGACAATGGAGAATCCACTATGTTACTTAAAGAACAAGCAGAAGAGGCTTCCAACTATAAAATGGGACCAAATATGACAAGCCTTGTCTGTATGTAATAGGTTAGTTCTATGCCAGCGTTTAAGATTTTGTTGCAGCTAACGATGCAGACTCAGACTGACTCTGATAGTACGAAATATGCCTGTGTGTAGAGTCAATTATCTTTATTAGAAAATAAGACTGCTTCGTCTTCTTTTCCTCTTCTATAAATCTGAGGGCCAAGTGATCTCGTCAACTCCAGATCCCCTGCACTGAGCTTGAGAACTAAGTAACGGGCAGGGTAGTAGCGATGAGTAAGCTTGTGGGTACATTTACCACTGCACTAGATTGAATGTCAGACCCACTCATGCATAGATCAGTCAACTGACTTTGTGGTGTTGTCATGCCTTATTCAATGGTTAGACTGTAAAATGTTTTTGGTCACAAGCTAGTTCCCAATGCCAAATTTATGTAACTGGCTGATGATCATGGTACTGAATTTTATGCAGCCATAAACTGTTATAAATTCATAATCTAGATAGATAATCAACTCCTTAGTTAATGCTGCAACCACTTCCATTCAAGGAATAATTTAGCCCCCCATCCTATCTTCTTTATTAGAAAGATTTGGCATGAAAATGTCCAGACCTCTTCTGGAAGTAAAGAGCATTTTCAAGAAAAAAGTTTCAAGAAGACTGGTCAAATTGTTTTTGCATTATGTGTCCTTAGAATATCAAATCCAGTTAACTTTTTTTTTTGACTGGTGTCTAACATTTCCTCAGATTCCCTCTAGCTTTGAACTAGCTTGTCACTACCTCTTCAAACTTTCAACTTTCCACAGATCTCTTTGAAAACAAGTGCACAGATGGTGGTTGACAAAGTTAGGCTGCACTCACGTTATTAATAGTTGCTACATCTAATAATGTTAGTGTGTCACAGGGAGAGTGTGCATACGTGTCTGATAAGCTGTCAGGCTTTAGGACTATGCATAAAGCTGCAAAGGTAATCTAGCTATCTATGGCCTGCAATGAGCTCCACATGAGCAAGCAGGTGAACCTCTGCACACAGGTGGGGCTCACTGCAAGGTTGAATAAAAACTTGAGTGAAACACCTATCACCACTGTATCTGAGTAGTTTAGGAATAAGCCAGTCAGAGATCTGAGGCGAGGGTAAATGGAGAACTTTTAGTGAGTCAAGTCCTGCTACAAGGATTTCAATGTACTACTTATGCAAAGTTTCTAAAGCTGCAAAAAAAACCTGAGGGAAAAGGGGCCCAAGGACCTTGCAGAGTTCTACATTTATACAAGTTCAGCAGGACTAAATAGAGTTCTAATATTCTCTCTCAACCCATTTGAAAAATACACCAACTTGAGTTATAGAAATGAACAAGTAAAGGTAGGTAAAGATTATTAGTAATGTTAGTCTTAACAGATACACATATCCAAAGACTTTAATTCTGCTCCAGTATGCTTAACTGGCCTCCTACAGACCACACCCTACTTCAGTGTAGGTTTCCAGTATGGGAAGTTGTAAGCTAGCAATAGAACTACTCGTGAATAAACTTAAGAATGTATGTAAATGTCTGCAGGACTGAAGCCTTAAACGAATATTAAAAAAAGTCTTCTCTATTATTAAAGACTTATTGTTGCGCATTGTAGGTAATAGTGACAGAAACCTAGTTAGAGAACCCAGCACTTTCTATTTTGACTGATGTGGCTGATCAAACTAAAACACAAACAAACCATATTTACCATAAGAAATTGAATCAAACCCTGTTGGTACTTCTTGAAGGGTTTGATCTTCATTTAATGAGGGGAAATATCCTGCAAACAAAGAGCTTGTGACATCAAAGACGTCAAATGCTGGTTGATGCTGCAAAACAGTTTAAGAAAAAGAATAGTCAGTGTAAGTATTCTGCTAGAGCACTGCTAACAGCAACTGCAAAGAGGACGGATTAAGTTCATATCTGGAGATAATGTATATATAATCTAATTATTATTAATGTAATGTTAAGGATTGTATAGTTAAAATAAAATTAAGGCTCCAACAGCAGTTGTAACTTTCCTGTGTGGCACATTCTATATGTCCTATGCTAACCTTTTTTGCAACATGAACAGTGGAATACTAAGCTACACATTATACAAAATAAGCTAATGCTATATTTAATTAATGTTTATGTTTCCTGTCCTTCTGGGCCAGACCCACAGATAGTGTAAATCAGAATAGATCACTGACTTCATTGGAGCTAAGCCGGTTTACATAAGATGAGGATCTGGCCTTCTGATTTTTGACTGTGCAGCTCTGATACACTAAAATGCCAAAGAGCTGTGTTTAATCTTTTCAAAGACAATGCTGCCTATATTAAATTGTTAGAAGTTCAATCACCCCAATTAGGCTTTTATGCTTCTACCTCCATAGAGGTGAGAGGATCAAATTCCCAGATGATCGGTTATTGACTGGAGGCAGCGTTCTGCAAGACTGTGTTAAAAAAGCAGGCTGCTTTACAGTGTGACAGCTGCATCTTTAATTCAAAGATACCAGACTATTTTAAAAACTTGAGGAGTACAATGAAAACTGCAAACTTTAGTTACAGTAGGCACAACTAGCAGCTATTTTAACCTTTTCTGTAACTGAAGTATAATTCTAACAGGTGTGCATCTAAATTTTAACTGATTGCTAAATTGTAAAGAGAGATTAGTATCATTTTTAGCCTTGTAATAGCCTGCTAATGATAATGACTTCTTTTAAGTGCTAATTATTATACTAGAAGGACTAGTGAATAACAACAAAATAATTGCCAATGTGAAGATGCAAGTAAGTTTACTTACATTTTTGGAAATATTTAATCTGAACCACATTACTTAAGGTTGTAAGACTGTTTTACATGATTTATGAAATAGAGTCTTTTCTTGGGTTTATTTTATTTTATGGTTTAGGTTACCTGACTTGTAACAACTACTGCATTTCGCAAAAATCAGCTTGTTAATCCTCAGCAGTCTGTAATGAGCCTTTGCTAGTTTAAACAAATGGATAAGAATAAATAGGACTGGCTATAATAGAATGTTTGAGGGAAAAAGGAGAGTGATTTCTGATGAGCTAATAGTCACTTTTATTAAAGATCATAAATATTTGTAGAAAATCTTGTCTATCATTCAAACTCTGAAGTGCTCTAGTTGAGAGGTGCTGTGTAAATGGGAAGTTATTATGAATCTCCCAGGCCACATGCACCCCTTCTTAGTAAATATATCTAAGAGTTACACAGCTTTTTCTACAAAAGTGGGCTGAATAAGTTTATAATTAACATGCCAACTAGTCATGAAAAAAAACTTATAGCAACAGGTAGAGGCTATCACTAGAAATTCCCATTGATGAGATTTAAAAAAACAAACAAAAAACCCCCAAAACACCACAACCCAAACCTGTGGGCACAGTATTTGGAAAGCTACAGAACACAGCAGTGACACCCATATGAGAGCATCTGCAGTAAAGGGGTGCCAGAGACTAAGGAAACAGATACAATATCTGTTGATAGTTCCTATTTGCTTAGGCATCCACTTAAAGTCAAGGTACAAATTTCTGTTGAGAATAAGCTAATGCACCTCAGCATAACACAGATTTGTTCTCAATTGACTGTACTAACTTAAATTGTTTTTGCAGAATAGCATATTAAGTATCTGGTCTTTCCCTGAATCCACCATGGTTCCTTTCTAGAGTTTACAGCTTCTCTATTTTGGTGTATGGTGCTATTTTTGTTTTGTAAACTGGCAAGGCAGAAATTCAAGACAGACACTTTGGTTTGAATGTAGTATTGAGGCTGTTTTTTATAAAAAGTTGCTACACATTTCAGTATGTAATTCATGGCAGCCTATCATCCACAGAAGGAAGAGGCTGGCATGAAGAAAAATCTAGAAGTCTTCCTTCTAATGGCTAACTTAGTTCCAAAAATACACTGAGCTGACCAGCAGAGTTAAAGTAATATTGTTCATACTAATTAAGATTGCTATCATATGTACATGAACAATAAGAAAAGTCAGAGTAAAGAGACTTGAAAGATTTGTTACGTGTGAAATAGTTAATAAAACCAGCTGGTCTACTACTAAAATGCTTTAAATGTTAATAGATAATAGCTCTGATTCACCATTTGTATCTAGGGAAAAGGCCAAGTTCTTTCAACATAATCTGGAAACTCCTGTATTGTGTGTAAATAAAGTGACCCTTACAGTGACTCACTGGAAAAGAGCAGTAGTATATGAATGAGTAGAAAGCATACTGTACCCTAGTCTCATTTCAGAAATGAGAAATGTATTAGTTAAATGTTGAACATTGCTCTGAACAGGTAATAAAACCCCATATGAGATAAATTCTGCTCACCTTACTCAATGTAAAAAAGGCAAGCACGCACTGTGTGGTTTCATGGCAGTTATGTATAAATTTAGAAATACAGTGCAAAACTTGAAGCAAATCCAAAAGAACTGGAAACAGCTATGAAGTGGTGGAATAGAGAGTCTTAAGGGTTGACATAAGATTGTGACAAATTTTAATCTATCTCCAATTTCCTTTGTGCCTGGCATAACTCCTGCATGGGAGAGCACTCAATTCACAAATTTCACATAAAACTTCCTATTATGCTCTATGAAATGAAAATTTGGTTAGTTACCAAAACAAATTTTATAAGCAAGTTGAAGAAAAAAACCAAAACATTTGCAACTGACTTTAAATGAGACTGTGATATCATATCTGAAACACTGGCATTTCTCACAGCTTTCTAGTTTAACAGGTCTTTATTCAATTTGCTTTGATCACCACAATACAAGTGACCAATGCTGGCTAAAGACCTTTCATGAATAAATTACAAAAAAATAATTAGTTACATGAATGCCCTTGCAGAGAATTACAAAAATGAAATCTTAAATTCTGTTTTTTCTAACCCGTCCTTGATCTGTAAGTATTTTTCAAAGCAACAACTGTTTCTTACAAATAAGACTGAATAGCTTTCATGCCTTTTACTCTAGATTTTCATTTGGTAGATTTTCACATAACCACAGAGAACTTAAGTTTCCTGATATTAGACCAATGCTTTTATATACATCAGTCCTATTAAGATACATTGACAGCCTTGCATTAAGTTAAATATAGAAAGACCACATCTAGGACCCAATTCTGCTGCCCATACTTACACAATTCTGATTGAATTCAATGGATTGGAAATCAGAATCTAACTTTTCATCTTGCTTTACAATCTTTAGGATGGGTTTGTCAAATGTATATTTTTCTGTTTAAACAGGGTGCTTTAAATGGCTAGGTATAAAGTGCTTGCTCCTTATCTTATAGAAGTAAGTGTCAACAAGAAGGAACCCAAATGTAATTAGCGTAGTCTCTCATCAGCATGCATACGTATGTCTCTCACTAACATGAGAAATGTGTGCATGGAGTGGGAGATTAGGCCACTTGTTTTTAGCATCTCTCCTAGGAAAAAACTCACCTTGAGCATTCCTCTGTAGATGTTAGATACAGGAGCTACCTGATCCATGTTCTTGATTCCAATGTCACTCATCTGAAATGAAAACAGAATGTATGAAAAAACTTATTCTTGCAGAAGGTAAGAGTGCATTAAAAGAAGCACCTTATCTACTCTATTGTAGACCATAAACTTGTAATACAACAAAATGCTTCATTCAGAGAATCCTCTGACAAGGCAATAATATGAAAGCTTTCATTTGAGTATTATGTCTTCAACACCGGGCCTGATTTCCACATTTTGAATTGGGATAAACTCCATCAAAATCATTGATATTAAAATGGTGAGAGACATGTATACTAAGAGCTTGATCCTTCTCACCTATACAAGATGAAAGACTTCCTAGTGCCTAAGGTTTGCTGAATTTAAGTTTACAAGCCTATAGAAATTCTTTGCTTGCCAAGTATTTATTGCTTATCCATCGGTATCTTCAAGCTTTGGTCCCACTGCTTTAAGTGTTCATGTTTTGACTTTTTGAATTTTGACTTTGTTTACTGGATTTTTACTAACCACCCATAAAGAACTTACAACTTTCCCTTTCCAACTAGGGGTATGGGGCTGCGTGTAAGATTTAGCAAGTCCTCTTTGTTTGCACTCAAAATATTCTGGAACTAAATCTTAGACATATGAATTTCAGAACAATCCAGAGTACACACAATCAAGTACTGAATACAGGTTGTTTATAATGTGAATTATTAGCCTGAGAAAATGTCGTTTCTGATAGATGGATACAAGTTTCAGTTATTTACTCTTTGATAATCAGTTAAACAAACAGTATTTGGAGACTAAGCAAAATAAGCAACAACCCATTATGAGCAAATGTAATTTCACAACACTATAGGGTTCAGTACTTTGGACACATCAGAAGGAACATGCAGCAAGACAAATCTCTGAAAAAGCTGACTGTGTCTGGATGGTAGATGTTCTAACTATTACCCATTTTACATTCACTTCCCTTTTATGGAAATCACAACAGAGTCTATTCCAAAGACTGATTTGAGCATTTATTAAAGAAAATATCCCCAAAGTGTTACATTACCATTTTGCACACTCATAACTTAAAATGTAACCAAGTTTGGTAAAAATATTTGTTTGGGAATCAACTGTCTGCCAAGTTTCTGCCTAAAATATCTTACTACAGTTATAAACTCAACATCTTAAGAGGGTTTGTAATATAATGGGACTGATAACAGACTTGTCTGCAGTGGCATAAAAATACTATCCTGTGGCCTATAATACAAGGAACAGAATTGTGTGTGATTTTATGACTAGTTCTAAATCTGTGTTTGACAAAATAGTGACATTCATAGTAGCTCACTTAGCAAGGGAGGTTCAAACAGAAGGCAGGAACATAGGGTTATGGGCCTTGCTCTGGCTTATAAGGACAAACTACATTGAACATAAATGCTTTATCAGAATCCACTGAGACACTTCATTTAAAAAACTTTTCCTTTCACTTTGTCTTAGCACAATGTTGGCTTCTCCACCCTCACAGAAAGCGTATAGGAACTAGTATTAGTCCATAAATGCCATATCAGGAAACAGTCAGCCCCATCATTCCCACATCAAAGCTGTAGTTATTAGAAAACTAAATTCTTTCGAGTACTTCATTTTTTTTTTAAACACATATATATAGAAGTAACTAAGGGGGCAGAAAGAAACTAAGCAAAACAAATACAGTTTGCTGAAACGATACACATCCAAAGTATCTATATAAACAAACCAATGAAACCAGCCTCTTCCTCTCTTCTCCTTTGTCTGATCACTTAAAATCCTAAATATTTAAACTTAAAGCCAAAGTGAGCCTTTAATGTCAACTGTTCTTCCACATACAAAACTCAACTGAAAATAGAAAACAACTGCATTTGAGGCACAATACAGTCAGGTAGACTCCACCTAAATATGGAAAATGCTAATTGGTGTGATTTTGTGGAAATGAGAATACAAAATATCCCATCTCTATTATGCATGTGTTGGTAATGAATAGTGACCTCTGCACAATTCAGGTCATAAATTCACTCAAGTGTCTCCAATCCCTTCCCTGAAGATATTACAATTTTAAATTAACAGCGTATCCTGCTAATCCTGTTGTTGCTTCTTTTCAGAGTATAATGAATTTCTAAAGCTTTTTTTAGTCTCTAAGTTACTACTCTTTATATTTTAATAGTATCGAGCTATGAGCCTCAACTTCTAGTATACCTGCAATTTATGATGCAGAAATACTTTTGCATATATGTTTTCAATAATCTTAATTTTGGGCCCATTGTTTATTGTGATTAGTCTGAAGACTTCAGGTGAAATCCTGGCCCCATTGCAGCCAATTGTAATCTTGCCAATGACTTCAAGACCAGGATTTTACCTGTCTTTTTTTTTTTTTTTTTTATTTGTCTCAGTAAGTGTTCACAATACAAGTAGTATTTTATTAAAAAAATAATAATAATAGTATCACAGGCATTTCTTCCAGTATATTAAACTAGTCACTATTTCTCTATGCCACTCTGCTCACTTGTTATTTCAAGCACACACACTCACTTTCACTTTTTGTCAGTATTTTATGTTTTGAAGGCAGCTGGAAAGAGACTCTGTACCACACAATTATGTGCCAAAATCTTCATCAATATTTCTTCTTTGATCAAATTCTTCAAGTACAACTTGTATGACAAATGAAAGGATTATTCATAGTGTTACCAGTTTGGGCAATCTACCAATGATGCAAAGGTTTCCAGCTTGGTGATAGGGAACTCATTAGTATGCTGGAAAATAAACTGGGCGGAGTGAGTGTATAATACAGATCTTTGCAATAGAGAGACTTAGAGTATTTTATTGGGATGGTGAATGTTGTTGTTTTAACTTCTTAAAATGGCACAATAGCTCAGTGTGATTAGGCCTCACTACCCACTCTTCCACTAAACACTGACAACTGATTCTTTTTGGTTACAATGAGCCTAACTAGCAGAACACCTTTCAGCCATGCACAGGTGTTGACAGAGTGGGTGAACCTGAACAGACTCAACAGGATCAAGCAATTAACTAATATTTCTGAATGATGGTCAGCTTCTTTCAGCCATAAGCAGATACTTCCTTTGCCTAGAGTAAGCCTGTACCCATTCAAAAGAAAAACTAAATCAGTGTTAATATTTGAGACCTAACTAATTAAGCAGCTAGTCTTCACAGGCTAGATCTACCAGTTCTTCCCAAGCAAAACTCCATCAGACTTCAAAAGTGTTTTTATAATGGGCTTGAGAAAAAAAAAAAAAAAACAAACCAAAAAAACCCCAAAAAAACCCCCACACACCCAAGAAAGCTCTTAATTTCTAAATTTACCTATTAGATTCCAATTAGTAGTGATGCTGCCTTAAATACATGATAGATGACTTGTCACGCAGCTGACACACTTGCCCATAAAAAAGTAAGGTGCAGAAATCATGCAACTAGACCTTTAAAAAAAAATACAAAACAAGCCACAAGGACACAACCTTTAAAAACTTAAACTAAACCAAAACATCTGAGGTATCTGCCTACCAACTCTTTGCCCTCAACATTCAGTCACATCCAAAGGACTTTCCTGAGTTCCAGTGTTTAACCTACTGCTCAAACGTCCAGAGTATCAGAAACAATTTATAAAACAATTTTTAAGTATGTGCTACCTTCTTCCTACCACACTAGTGGAATAAAGGAAATCATCATAACCCAGCTGTAGATTCCAAGAACTCACGATTCAGTGTAAGACCAGCCTGGCTAAAAGAACTGCTAAATATTTCTCATATCGGCAAGGCTAGGAAGAACCTCCCTGTAAGGGGGGAAACCTTCAAAAACTAATTTCGATTTGCCCTCTCCGCTTGCCTCCAAATCGGCGCTCTCCCCTACTTAACCTGTGACATCTGAGTCGCCAATATAAAATATAGCGATCCCCCTTCGGGCTTGTTTCTCGCTCCAAACCTGAGGAGGGGGAGCAGCAGTGCTAGCGAGGGGTGCACCGAGAGGCGAGGAAGGGTGGTTCCGCGCACAGGGCACTGCCCGCGCCGGAGTGCGAGGCAGCTTCTTCCTGCCTCCCTCCCGCGAAGTTTGGGCGCAGCTGCCCAGGGCAGATCCCGCGCCCGCTGCGGTCTGGCGGTAACTCCAGGGGCGGCTGCAGAAGCTGGGGCTGTTGGGCTCTCGCTACCAGCTGTCCCACACCCCATCGGTGCAGACGCAGCGTGAGACGAGGCACAGCGGATCCACACGGCTGCCAAGCGCCCCCTTCAACGCAACCAGCCTCCCCCGCGCCTTACCTGGGCCGCCCAGAGCCGGGGTCCCGCAGGGAAGCTGTCCAAACCCAGCGCTCGCTGCTGCTGCTCCCTCCCTCCTCCAAACGCCGCTGCCTCGTCTGGAGCCGAAACCGCCCTTGCGCGGCCAAGCCGCCCGCCCCCGCGCCGAGCAGAGCAGGGGGGCAGGGGAGGGGAGGGCTGGCCCGAGCCAGAGGCGCGCGGTCGCAGGCGGGGTGCGGTGCGTGGGCGCTGCCTGTGCCCGCCGGTGCCGCTGTCTCCGAGCGCCGCGCTCCGCTCTGTGCGCTCCCCGGAGCCTTTCGCTGGCTCTTCAGCGGGCAGGATAAGGGGGCGGAGCTCGCCTCTCTGCGGGCCCAGCCTCCCCGCCTTACAGGAGGAGGCGGAAGAGCCGCTTCCTTCTCTTATCGCGGTTGTTGTCCTTTCGAGCCTGTCTGGGCCGCCAAGCAAACAGTCCCCGCCCCTCCCCCGCCGCGCTGCGACGGGAGCCTGGGCTGGGGCTTCACGGGCCCCCGCCTCTCTCCTCTGTTTGTTGTTTTCTTCCCTGGAGGGAGGGGGCCAGCCTGCCTTTCAGGAGTTCCCATCACAAAAGACGAACCAGGAGGAGGAAGTACTTGTATCTTCTGAGGGAGATGGGCGTGAGTCTCTCCGGGAGCCCTGGGGAATTCTTCCTCACCGATGATTTTGTTTTCAACCCAGGGTGAATGTTTTTCTAAAAGCTCTGCTCTAGGCATTATTCGGGGGACTTTCTGTGGCCCCTGGTATACAGGTGGTCAGACTAGCTCAGTGATTTTCAACCAACGCTTGATTTGTAATGAAAGAAGCGTCGGGGCTCACACACTTAGGTGCTAGGACTCAAACAATTTTTTTTTTTTTTAATAATCATAACTGGTGCAGCAAGCCCAAAGGTGCTGGGCTATGAATTTCCAAGCCTAAAGGTGCCAGGGCTCAGCCCTGACACAAATTAAGTGTTGTTTTCAACCTTTTTTTCATTTGTGTATCGCTAAAAATTGTGAATGGAGGAGTGGACCCTTTTGAAAATATTAGACATGGCCCATGGCCCCCTGAGTAATGTAACAGCTATTCTGTGGCTACGACAGCCTTTTGCGGACCCCTTACGCATCGTTTGTGGGCCCCCAGGGGTTGAAAACCGCTGGGCTAGGTGATCATCCTGGTCCCACCTGGCTTTGGAATCTGTGAAGTTAAGAACATCACAAGCATATAAAATACTTAGTTTTTAACTGAACCAAATGATGTATCCACACTGTTGTAAGGTGAGGTGTGTCAGGCTCTTGGGCACAGAGCAACATGAAAATAATTCTCCAAGTCTGCCTTCCAGCCTGGACAGTATTGAATGCCATGGCAGAGGATATATCACGTTAAACTGATACTGGGTTTCCCCAGGGCCACTGTAACCTGTGTAAATGGCTTTGTTGGGTATTTTCTACTTATCACTGTAGATACTTCTAAGGATGAAAAAGCACAAATGTAGTCATTTCTTCCAAGCACTTCATGCCTGTTCAGTATTTTTGATGGGGAAGTGTCCGTGCCAAATGCTGAATTATGGGATTGATGCAGGAATTTCTGGATGAAATGTTATGGCAAAAGATCATGGTCATAATGGCCCTTTCTGCCCTTAAAATGTATGAATCTTCCAGAACTGAGTACCTTTCATTGAAACACGTCTTGCTATCAGCTTGATAGCAGATCACAGCTGATGTAGGAAGCTTTCAGAGTGGTAGCCCTATTAGTCTGTATCAGCAAAAAGAACGAGGAGTAATTGTGGCACCTTAGAAACTAACACATTTGTTTGGACATAAGCTTTTGTAGGCTAAAGCCCACTTCATTGGATGCATGCAGTGGAAAATACAGTAGGAAGATAGATATGCACAGAGAAAGCTTATGCCCAAATACATTTGTTAGTCTCTAAGGTCCCACAAGTACTCCTATTCTTTTAGCTGCTGTAGAATCACGCAAGAGATGATATCCAAGTAGTCAGCTCCCATACCATTGAAAGAGTTTTAGATACAAAACCAAGACATTTCATCTTATTCATTTAGTTGAGAGGCTACAAAATCTTTCAGATATGTAACCAGGATTCTGGGACAGGTGTGAAATCCAGCTCTACCATATAGAAAGGACAGACAATATCTTGAGACAGCTAAATATTTATTTTCTCTTCTTTTTAGTGTAAGCAACAGGGAACTGGGGGAATACAAGTGAGAGTTCAATCTTCTGGGTTGCCTCCGGCAATAAAACCTTAGAGCTGACTGTACAGTGTGTTTTTTGTTGTGAAGAAAACCTGGACCTCTCTTTACCTGCAGGACTGCAGTGTATTTATTCTGAGTCTTGATCTTTCTCCCCCTTCATTTATTTCTAGGGGTCATGATGATAAAATTCATGGACCTTTTAGGTTTAAGATAGTTTGCAAGAGACCAGCATTATGTATTTGATTATATTGCTTTGTCTGAGACACTGACTCTTCTTTTTGTATCCTGTAAAAAATATTTTGATAAAACTGATAAAATTTTCATTGGTCACGTGACTTTGTTGTGTTAGGGGACAGCACAAGCTGACTTTTTCAAGCTCTCCGGGGAGCTAAGCGGATATTTTAAAGCCTATGTCTCTCATCTTTTCTGAGCTGAACTTCAATATAATCTATTTCTGACTAACTGTTTCAAGGGATGCAGAGTAAACTAAGACTTTATGTAAACAGAGCTAAATCTTAATAGGGTCTCTTGGTTAACAAAATAAAGTGCCCTAGGCATTTCCTGTCAATACAAAATCTCAACTGCCTTGTCTTGCTGCCCTCTCTCTCAAAGGGAGCAGTAGTTTAAGCAGAATCCTATTTACTAATACAGGTGCAGAACTGTCCTACTGGTTAAGGGAAACAGGCCTAGGTGTCTGCACAAGTAAGTAAATCCATTTATTCAAGTCTGAATATCAGTGACATTGTAGCAGAATTTTCTAAAGCCTTCACGATCCATCACTAACTTTAAGTACTCAGCAGCTGATCTTCCAGTGGCATGCCACATGCCATCCATCTACTTGCTTGTCGTCCCCTATTGTGATGACACACCATTCCTTCCACAGTAACTTTCTCAAGTTTATTTCTATCTCTACACCTGTGACCAAAGTGCATAAGCTCGTGTCTGTGGTTTTCCAACGTCAGAGTCTTCTTCTCTCCAATAATATTTCTAACAGAAGCATTCGTCCTTTTTTCTGTCCAAGAGATAAGCAAGTCTTTGCCAGTGCCACCTTTCAAAAGCTTCAGTTTCCTTCTCGCCAGCAGCATTTACTTCCCACAATTCACATTCATAAATTGCTATCAAAAAAATTAGGCTTCGGATCAGCCACCTCATTGTGCATTTCAAGGTGCTGTGGTTTTTCCACACTTTCTTAAGAGAGGCCATTCCAATCTTAGGCAGTTCTAAAGAAATCAGAAGAACCTTCCTGCTTGGATATATATGATCCCAGATAATTAAATTCATCTACTGCCTCTACAGTTTGTCTGTTAATTGTGACTTCCACAATGCGTCCTGTTTTTGTTAGTCAAGTCACACACATGTATTTTGTTTTCATCAAATTCAGGAATATTCTTCAGTAACTGTTTTTACAGACTCCAGTTTTTGTTGCATTGCATCCATGGTTGTAGCAAAGAGTGTGTCATCAGCATATCTGTTGTTGGTTAAGAGGTGTCCGCCAATTGAGATCTCAGCTCCTTCCACTTTGTTAAACGTTCCAAGGTGTCATAAACAGATAGCTAAGGGTTAATATTTCTTTCACCTGTAAAGGGTTAACAAAGGGAACCAAACACCTGACCAGAGGACCAATCAGGAAACCGGATTTTTCAAAGCCGAGGGAGGGAATGTTTGGTCTGTGTCTTTGTCTGGCTCTCAGCTATGAGAGGGGATTTTTCTATCTTTAAGCTCTAATCTTCAGTTTCAAAGTTGTAAGTAAAAGGTAGAAAAACAATAGGCTGTTATTGTTTTTTTTTGTATATACATTGTGTAGTATGCTGGAATGTTTAAATTGTATCTCTTTTTGAGTAAGACTGTTTATTCATATTGTTTGCTTTTTAAGTCAATACCCTCGGTATGTCACAACTTGGATGCAAGATCATGTTCATGTGATTTTTTCTTTCTTTTTTATATAAAGCTTTCTTTTTAAGACTATGTTTGAGTTTTTCTCTTCTGGGTGGGCAGGAATGAAAGGGAGGGAAATTTCTCTCTGGTGTAAGATCTACGGAGGGTGAATCTCTGCAGCCCAGGGAATTGATGGGAGGGAAGAAAGCTAAGGGAAAGATGAGAGAATCTTTTCTGTTTCCTTGTATTCTGGAGTTTGTCTCTTTTGGAAGAGAGGAGAACATTTCTTGTGTATTGTTGATGTAAAGAGGTTGGCATCTAAGTAACTCTCAAGTTAGCCAGAAGAAGAAGCTGGGTGGAGAGAGAGGGGAGAGGGAAGTGGGTTTATTTCCCTTGTTTTAGACTAGGGCATCTGAGTCTTGGGGGTTCCCCAGGGAAGGTTTTGGGGAGACCAGAGTGAGCCTAAACACTGGAATTTTTGGATGGTGGCAGCGATATCAGATCTAAGCTGGTAATTAAGCTTAGAGGGTTTCATGCAGGCACCCAGATTTCTGGATGCTAAGGTCCAGATTTGGGAAAGATGCTTATGATACAAGGCTTATCTCATAATAAATTCTCGGCGTAAGTTAGAAGCCTGGGAACAAAATACATCGTTGTCTCACACCCCCACACTGTGGAAAACCACTCCCTGTCACCTACTGTTATTTGCACTATGGTCTGGTGGTGGTGGTAGAGACTTGCAATGAGTTCAGTGAGTTGCTTTGAAATCCCCATATCTGCAAGTATCCTCCACAGATGGTCATTATGAGTGGCATTGTATGCTTTTGAGCAGTGTATGAAGCATGTGATCAATGGGCGATCATACTCCCTTCATTTTCAGTGATTGACCATCATGATTTGGTCATGTGCCTTGGCCGTCCTTGAAATTAGGTTGTTGTGGCATTAGTTCTGCTTCTATCTTTTGTTTGATGTGCTCCTGGATTATGTAGTACAGATATGATATGAGATACCAGGAAATTGATACGATAGTTACTGCACGCTGTTACGTTTCCCTTCTCTTCCTTTCCCTTTGGTATGGGCAGAAAAATTCCCTTTGTCCAGTCTTCTGTCCAATTTCTAGTCATCCATGCACCATTAAATTTTTTTCACGTAGCCTGTGAATCTGTCTGCTCATTTTCTCATAGTCTGTCCTGCGTTCTTCTGTTTCCAAGCAAGTCTCTTTCACTCTGTCTTTTCCTGCCAGCTTAAACACCTTTTCAGTTAACCATTATTTGGGCAGAGACTTACGTTTGGGAATGTGTGCTTTGGTGGTTTCAGAAATCATAATTTTATTATGGGAAAAGCAGAAAAAGACTGCCTTAGTCAAATCAAAGAGACAGAGAGACTCTGAGACCATGGTGAAGATAATTCACCTTTGAATATTTTCCCATTGGTTTTAATTAACACCCTTATACCACCAAAGACTTACGAGAGTGAAGCCTTAAAAAAAAAGTATGTTTTTTTCTTACAGAATTTGTTCTTATAAGTCAACAATGTCACCTTTTCTATTCATTTCAACAACAGTTCTGTACATAGTATCTTCTGCAATAGTTTCAGATCACACCATTTAAAAGCAAGTTAAAAATCATTATCAGGTGTATACTTAAAACTGGTACTTGTTCAGCTTTGTGAATTTGAATCAGAAGCAGATACCAGAGTCATGACATGAGAGTACTCTTCAAGCCTTGAAAATTCTGCTTGCTCCGGAAAGTGAGATACTTCCCCGGGAGAAAGCAAAGGCCTTAAAGTGTCAATTTTTTGCACAATTTTTCATTAAAAACGTTTGTTTCTCACTCTTTGTGAAAGTTGACCTCCCCAAGAGGAGGTAGAGTGGTCCATCGGATAAGGCAGTGGACTGGAAGTCAAGAAACATAGGCTGTATGCCACTGATTAGTCTACCATTGTGTGTCTTTGGGCAAGCTACTTAACCTCTCTGAGTCTCCTGATTTGTAATTTGTACATAATTATGATTCTTTGTAACCCCTTATAAAGCACATTGATATCTGCAGATGAAAAGTACTATAGCCCTGCTTCAGAAGAAGAATAATGTAACTCACATTCCAGTTTAACTCTTGCTTTCATTCATAGCATAACTTGATAGCTGTTACTTTTATGTTCAGATTTCTGTACTGGAATTCAAACTACCGTCTGAACATTGATTTCAGATCTCAGAATCAGGATTTTTGGCATTAACAATTGCAGTTTGTTTTAGTGCTAGTGGTGAAACTTTATAACTCCCCCATTTGCTGCCCTTAAATAGTGGCTCCTCTGCAATTTGTGGTTCTGGAGGTCTGTACTCTATGGTTTGTAGACCAGTTTCCTCAAAATTAGATTCTTTAATTTAATACTTTCCTCTTCCATATAGCTTTTTATCCAGCCTCTAGATAGGGGTTGGTACCCGATTCCTTCTGTCAAATGTGCACAGATCAGGTAAATTATGACAGCACACTTTTGAGAGAGACACAAAAATGGCTTGATTATGATGATATTTCTTAATACAAGAAAGTCCTGATCTAATAAGGTGGCATCTGCTAAACTCACAAGGGAAACAATTATAAACTGTATGTCAGCTGGGTAGCGATTTTAATTATAAGACTGACAAGAACAATTATGCCACCATTAATAGAGGGGAAGCAACTCTCAGAAAGGATAAGATGACAGATTGGAAGTTACTTATATTTTGTTGATTGTTTTTGTGCTGGGATCCTATGCAAAAATAAAATCTTTTAAATAATTCTATTAAAACTAATGCATACATCAGTATTTTAGCTGCAAAATAGATAATGTTATGCTATTTTAAACTGAAACAATCAAATTTACATCAGAATTTGTTTTGTATTGATTAGAAACACTTGGTATTAATACATCTGTATGTCTTACCTTAGTCCTGGTCTACACTATGCGTTTATACCAAATTTAGCAGAGTTAAACCGATTTAACCCTGCACCCGTCCACACAACGAAGTCCTTTATATCAATATAAAGGGCTCTTAAAACCAATTTCTGTACTCCTCCCTGACGAGAGGAGTAGCGCTGAAATCAGTATTGCCATGTCGGATTAGGGTTAGTGTGGCCGCAATTTGACGGTATTGGCCTCCAGGCGGTATCCCACCGTGCACCATTGTGACCGCTCTGGAAAGCCATCTGAACTCGGATGCACTGGCCAGGTAGACAGGAAAAGCCCTGCAAACTTTTGAATTTCATTTCCTGTTTGGCCAGCGTGGCGAACTCACCAGCACAGGTGACCACGCAGAGCTCATCAGCACAGGTAACAATGCAGTCTCCTGAGAATCAAAAAACAGCTCCAGGATGGACCACACGGAAGGTACTGGATCTGATTGCTGTATGGGGAGAGGATTCCATGCTAACAGAACTCCGTTCCAAAAGACGAAATGAAAAAACATTTGAAAAAATTTCCAAGGCCCATGATGCAGAGAGGCCACACCAGGGACTCAGTACAGTGCCGTGTGAAAGTTAAGGAGCTCAGACAAGCCTACCAGAAAACCAAAGAAGCAAACGGAAGGTCCGGGCAGGGCCGAAAAACATGCCGCTTCTACGCTGAGCTGCATGCAATTCTAGGGGGTCCGCCACCACTACCCCACCCCTGTCCGTGGATTCCGAGGGGTGGTAATCTCAGCCATGGCTGAGGATTCTGCGGACGGGGAAGATGAGAGAGAGAAGAGGAGGACGAGCTTGCAGAGAGCACACAGCACTCCGTTCTCCCCAACAGCCAGGAGCTTTTTCTCACCCTGACGGAATTATCCCAGCCCTCCCAAGCCACTATCCCAGACAATGAAGCCATGGAAGGGACCTCTGGTGAGTGTACCTTTGTAAATATAAAACATGGTTTAAAAGCAAGCGTTTTTTAATGATTAATTTGCCCTGAGGACTTGGGATGCATTTGTAGCCAGTACAGTTACTGGAAAAGTCTGTTAACATGTCTGGGGCTGGAGTGGAAATCCTCCAGGGACATCTCCATGAAGCTCTCCTGGAGGTACTGCAAAAGCCTTTGCAGAAGGTTTCTGGGCAGGGCAGCCTTATTCCGTCCTCCATGGTAGGATACTTGACCACGCCATGCATGTAGCAGGTAATCTGGTATCATTGCATGACAAAGCCTAGCTGCGTATGGTCCTGGTGTTTGCTGGCATTGAAGCAACATCCGTTCTTTATCTCGCTGTGTTATCCTCAGGAGAGTGATAGCATTCATGGTAACCTGGTTGAAATTCCGGAATTTAATTAAGGGGACAGAGATGGCCATTCCTACTGGGCTGTTTGCCTGTTGCTTAAAAAAAATCCTTCCTTGCAGGTAGCCACGCAGGGGGAAGGGGGACGGGTGAATGGTGCTGAGCTTTTTCGCATTTGGGTAGCAGGGATCTTCCCTGCTATCAGCCACGTGGTGCGGGGAGGAGGGAGGTGTTTAGCAGTAATCTTCCATGATACCAGTCACGCGGTGGGAGGAGGGGTAAAGTGATCATCCCAGAGAATTGGATGGAGGGGTGGTTTCTGCTGCTGCAAGTTAACAGGAAAGAAGCAGCATTGAACGGTCTTTGCTTGCTATTTGGTAAAGGAGGGCGCTGGATATATGAAGGCTGCAGAAGACAATGGCTTACCATGGCCACATGCAAGCTGAATTCTGCTGCCCAGGCCTGCGTTTGTGAGATCTCTAACACCAGAGCTGCAGGTACTCAATATTAAGATGCAAAATGCGACCTTGTAGTCAAATCACGTGTTATGTAAGGTGAATAGTGTTGTTCACTGTGAAAGAGTATAAGCATTGTTCTGTAAAATGTATCTTCTAAAATACTTCTCTCCCTTTTTTTCCCACCCTCATGCAGCTGCAAATTTTTCAAGCCTCCATACTCCATCCCGAAGGCTATCTCAGATAAGGCGACGGAAAAAAAAGACGCGAGACAAAATGTTCTCGGAAATCACAGAAGTGACCCGCAATGAAAGAGCTCATCTGAATGAGTGGAAGGACGTGGTATCAAATTACAGGAAAGATGCCAGTGAACGCGAGGACAGGAGGGACGCTCGAGATGAGAGGTGGCAGAAGGAAGATCAGCGGTGGTGGGATGCAACTCTGGGACTGCTGCATGATCAAACTGACATGCTCCGGCATCTGGTGGAGCTTCAGGAACAGCAGCAGGATCACAGAGTGCCCGCTGCAGCCCCTGTGTAACCATAACCCCCCTCACCATGTTCACATCCTCCTCACCCAGACGTGTAAGAACGCATGGGGGAGGCTTCGTGCACCCGCCCACTCCACCCCATGGACAGCCCAACCAAAAGGCTGTCATTATTTTGAATTTTTTTAGTGGCCTTTTCCTTCCCTCCTATCTCCTCCCAAACCACACCCGGCTACCTTGTCAGTTCTCTCCCTCTTTTTATAATGAATTAATAAAGAATACATGATTTTTAAATGATAGTGACTTTTATTTCCTTAAGCAAGCAAGCTAATCGAAGGGGAGGGTGGGTTGTTTTACAGGGAATGAGTCAATCAAGGGGGGGGGGTTCATCAAGGGAAACAAACACAGCAGTCACACCGTTACCCTGGCCCGTGATGAAACTCGTTTTTCAAAGCTTCTCTGATGCGCACGCTTCCTGGTGGCTCTTCTAATGCCCTGGGTGTCTGGCTGCGCGTAATCAGCGGCCAGGTGATTTGCCTCAGCTCCCACCCCGCCATAAAGGTCTCCCCCTTACTCTCACAGAGATTGTGGAGCACACAGCAAGCAGCAATAACAAGGGGACATTGGTTTGGCTGAGGTCTGAGCGAGTCAGTAATGTGTGCCAGCGTGCCTTTAAATGGCCAAATGCACATTCTACCACCATTCTGCACTTGCTCAGCCTGTAGTTGAACAGCTCCTGACTACTGTCCAGGCTGCCTGTGTATGGCTTCATGAGCCATGGCATCAAGGGGTAGGCTGGGTCCCCCAGGATAACTACAGGCATTTCAACATCCCCAACTGTTATTTTCTGGTCTGGGAAGTAATTCCCTTGCTGCAGCCGTTTAAACAGAGTAGTGTTCCTGAAGACGTGAGCGTCATGAACCCTTCCTGGCCATCCCACATGGATGTCGGTGAAACGTCCCTTGTGATCCACCAGTGCTTGCAGCACCATTGAAAAGTGCCCCTTGCGGTTTATGTACTGGGTGCCCTGGTGCTCCAGTGCCAAGATAGGGATATGGTTCCATCTATCGCCCCACCACAGTTAGGGAATCCCATTGCAGCAAAGCCATCCACTATGACCTGCACATTTCCCAGAGTCACAACCTTTTGTAGCAGCAGCTTAATGATTGCTTTGGCTACTTGCATCACAGCAGCCCCCACAGTAGATTTTCCCACTCCAAATTGATTCCCGACTGACCGGTAGCTGTCTGGCGTTGCAAGCTTCCAGAGGGCTATTGCCACTCACTTCTCAGCTGTGAGGGCTGCTCTCATCTTGGTATTTGGCATTTCAGGGCAGGGGAAAGCAAGTCACAAAGTTCCATGAAAGTGCCCTTATGTATGCAAAAAGTTTTCGCAGCCACTGGGAATCGTCCCAAACCTGCAAAACTATGCGGTCCCACCAGTCTGTGCTTGTTTCCCAGGCCCAAAATCAGCGTTCATGGCTAGAACCTCCCCCATTACCAGCAGGATCTCCAAAGCACAGTGGCCCGCAGTTTGAGAGAATTCTGTGTCCATGTCCTCATCACTCTCATCGTCACGCTGCCGTAGCTGCCCGCCTCCTCGCCTGGTTTTGCAGGTCCTGGTTCAGCATAGACTGCACGAAAATGCACAAGGTGTTTACAATGTCCATGATTGCTGTCTTGAGCTTAGCAGGGTCCATGCTTGCTGTGCTATGGTGTTTGCACAGTTCACCCAGGAAAAAAGGCGTGAAATGGTTGTCTGCTGCTTTCATGGAGGGAGGGGTGAGGCTGTACCCAGAACCACCCACGACAATGTTTTTTGCCCCATCAGGCACTGGGATCTCAACCCAGAATTCCAAGGGCAGAGGAGACTGCGGGAACTATGGGATAGCTACCCACAGTACAATGCTCCGGAAATCAACACCAGCCTCGGTACATGGACGCACACTGCCGAATTAATGTGCTTAGTGTGGCTGCGTGCACTCGACTTTATACAATCTGTTTTTAAAAAACGGTTTCTTTAAAATCGATATAATCCTGTAGTGTAGACATACCCACAGGTTCTGCCTATTTCGCTCCCCTCCCCCCAGCTAACTTGTGATTCTACCTGTACTGCATTTGTATTTGTTTTAACTTACTATAAAACATAGTGACACATGTGAATGGTGCAGCATAAGTCAATGAGTAATCACCAGTCAGTGCTATTGTGAAATCTCCATTGAGAATCTTCTTTGTGAATCACTGTGGGAGACTGGCACCTTCTTTGCAGCTGAGTTCTCACAGTGTTGCCAAGTGACTAGGAAGGTGTGACAGCCAGACAGTAAAAGGGAAGAAAAGTGTTTAGAGTCAGAATTCCTAGAAGCTTGTGTTGCATGGAGAGTTTCCAGTAATTCTTCCACAGAATACTTTTGTCAGTACGCTTTCATCATAAGGTGGCTTTCTAGCGAGTATGGAAATAAGTCCTCAGATTTTGGGGATGGTTCTGGCTTGCTCCCTGCCTTTCCCTGGTATAATGTCTTCTAAATGCTCTAAAGAATGTCCCTCTGACTTTGTGATTCCAAGTGAAAGAACTTGCTGAAATGTCAAAGTATTTAAATATGAGACATTTAATGGGTAAAATTTTTCTCTTAGTTATGTGTCTCCCATTGATATCACTGAAAGGGGTGGATGTTTATCTGGGGGCATATTTTGGGCTAATCTTACCAATTTGGCTCTGGCTACTTTACATCTGACTGCATGTCTCAAAAGGAGAAGGGTATATTCAGTTTTCTTCTGATTTCTCTTTTCTTGAAGTGCATGTTCGACTCCTGTTCTGTGCACAGAACTCCCACTGATGTCAAGACAGAGAAAATAGGACCCAAAGAATTCATGGTTTAAACAACTCAGGGGGTGTGAGAAGGAAGGTATGAGGAGGGGCTTCATAACAATGGGCACCCAGATGAATTACAGCTGAATGCCCCAAAATTCCTCCTGGAACTCTGGAGAACAAGCTGGGATCGAAGCCTGCCATACTTTTAAAGGATGTAGTGTGGTCTCACCTTCCCCAGTGAGGTGCATGGGGGAGGGAAGGGGAGCCTGAGAACAGGCATGGCCTCACTCTCACCACACCCTCTCCTCTCACTGAAGAGCCTAACAGTGCTGGCTGCACTGTTTTGGAATAGTCTGTGCACTCAAGGCTGCAAATGATAGCGGTCCTTGCTCAGGGACACAATATCAATGGTAGACCTGTACTGTCTCCTTTTTGCATACCCATGCAGCACCTGCAACAGTCTTGCTTAATGGATCATTTGTATTAAGTACTGTTGTAAAATGAATCATCTTGGATTAAAAAGTCCATATGTGTGTGGACCTTCAAGATAACTTCCAGAAAAACTACAGAGGACACCCCTTATAAGGTCATAGCATAAGGGTTTGGGGAAATAACATCTCCAAAAGCTACATGCCTATTTTTCTCAGTTTGAAAACATCAGCATCCAAACTAAATTCTGTTATAATTTAAACAAAACAAAGGGCCAAATTCATCAACTCCATGATCTAAATAAAGTTACAGCAGAGATTAATTTAGGCCATAATGTTTACTCAATTGATACCCATAAAATGATTGATTGTGTATAGTTAGAGTGGAAGTAAGACAAGTGACCCTCCCAGAATCTACCTTTCAAGCCGATGTGCATTCCATTCCTTCTGAAGAAGAAACTTTAAATTATTTGGAGAACAAAATTTGATCAAGGTAACATCTGGAAAGAGATCTCAGTGAGTCATAAAGTACAGTAATTTTTTCACGTGTGGCATTGCGCTTAATACATGCAGACTGGCATCGACACTTACTGCAAAGGCAAATACTATGCCAAAGTTCTTTAGGCAAGTTTGAACAAAAGAATCAACACCATATATTCTATTTGTGTTGGATAAAATTGATGATCATTAAATAAACCTTACAACTCAATCATTTATACTTATAACAAGTCAAAGATTTTTATGCTCATGTGGCTTTTGAATTGGTGAAAATGATCTGAGCATGACTTGCATAACTTTTGCAGTTGGACTGATGGACATGCATAACATAAATTTTATTATGTATCATACAATTTGAAAAACTAAGTCTTTACTCTTCATATTAAAGTAAAAGCTTAGTCATTATACTACTCAGTCTTGCTATTGCTTAAGAGATTGCCCAAACCATTTAGAGTACACTTACTTCATTTGGTGCTGTTGGAGGCATAAAATAAAAAGCATATGTTAATATTTTTAAGGCCAAATTTGTCCAGAAACTGAAGAGAACATTTACTGGGTTTTGGATCTCTTGTTTTCCAAGAAATGGGGCCTTTTGAAGGTTCAACAACTGAAAGGTTTTATATCTTTTGTTGTTTGCATTTCACATACTGCTCATTTCTTTTATAAGCTTACCTTGCTGTTATACGTTTGCCTTTCCTCTGTACAGACTTACCATGCTGTTGTCCCAGACTTTTATAACTAATGTGATCTCATCACCAAACTTAATTAGGTTTCTTTGGATGTGCACAGTTGAATGATTCCTTCACCAGTAAATACTGTTTATGGTTTAATCTATACACTTTTTTTATATTTGGATTTTCACCATTTTTTAAAGTTACAGTAATTGCACTTAGTACTTTGACAGGATGGCTGCTTTTGCCCTGGATACATTTAGGAAGACATTCTAAAATACAAAATCAAAAAGCCCCTGATACCACACTTGCTTCTTGTTCTGAAAGCTACAACGTTCTGGGCAAGTGAGAATTTTTATTACTGGATGCCGCTTCAGAAGCTCTGCCTTACCTACATCATTTAACTACTGACATTCTGTAAGCTTTAAGTGGATTAGCCTAATAATGGTAAAGGTTTGGTTGATTTTTTTTTAGCAACTTTTAACTTTTCTGTCTATTCTCATCATGTGCATTCTAAAACAAATCCTTCTTCATACCTCTTACATTCCCTACTACATAGAGACAATGTGCTTAATGTACCAAGTTACAGGATAATGGGGGTGATGGGTGGGGACTCAAGGGAAAAAAGTGAACATGGTATCGCATCCAGTTTCTTGTTCCATTACAAGTAAGAAAATGTGACAATTGAGTGACCTTCTGCTTTTACCCCATGCTTTAATGTGCAACCCAAAAGCAATGGAGAATCTCCTCCCTACTGTAGTTAAGGAAAAATAAATATTTATTATATTCACGCACCGTGCTTCATATTAGAGCTCAAATTCTGGCAGGTGCTACTCATAGGCACCCAAAAGACACATGGCTCCCAGTACCAGCATTGTGAGGGAAGTTTTTTGACTATTTTGACCTGCACACAAATGCATGTAGAGGCAGTCTGCTCTATGGGCTCTCTGAACTCAGATAAACTAGGGCTTCCAGGGTGTAAGCCACATATTGGCTGAAATTCATCACTGTGCAGAGGGTTAGCACAAGGTCTGCACACTGCTTCAGTTCTATTTTAAATTTCCAGTTTCCTACGTGAGATATTTCCTACATAGAGAACAATTTAGGTCCTGCTATCTAAAGAATTTGAGCTAAATCTCACAGAAATACTTGGCAAGCTAAAGATAGTAGCAGGCCTGACGTGTAGGTGGATATACTGTACTTGGAAAATTGTCTACCTTTTGCTAACAGACATCTCTTCAATGAGGCATGTATTTTGTCTAAGTGGCATCTTCTACCCTTTTTTTGCTTCTGCATCCAGAAAGTTATAATGTCAAATTAGTCATTTTTATACCAGAGAAACTTTAATATCTACACTCATATGTATTCCAGTACATTGACAAGACAAAGCCGTTTTTATAAAAGTATAAGCAGTGATCGTTCTGTTTTTCCAATACATTTTTAAATAGGGCAGGTGCAATGACTACATCTCTTATCAGTAACTAACAATGAATCACTCACATTCTCTAGGTGTTACATGCTTGTATTAGTCAGCCTGTCCTGTGCTTATCGGAATTCAGGCAGACAAAACATTGCTCAAGGTATATCATTTAAGATTCATTGAAGAATATCTGTGTGCAAACAGCAAATGAAGTAGAAAAATAGAGATGATGGCTTTTTTAAACATTTGTAGACAATAAACTTGGTAAGCCAGGTCACAGAATAGTTTGAGTGTTGTAGTTATGAAGCAAAAACTGCCAGTGTCACTTGATCCAGCCATTGACCTACTTGAGTGAAATTCATTCCATGTATGTAGAGCCTAAATACTTGGGCTTCTTTTGGGTGGATCATAAGTCTGTGGAAAAGGTGAAATCCACCATCATACCCAACCTATAGCCAATGTGTAGGACTGCCTTACAGCCCAATGCTGGCAACACCTCCTCCATGGCTAATCTTCCAGTTTATGGCTTGAATACCATTCAAAGTCCAATATTTTGGTTGCACCAAGTACTAGGGCCACTGGATCTTTGTAAACACTGATCTGCAACCCTTCCCACTGGTCGGTTTCCTGGCCGACCCACAATGTGGCCTCCTGCTCCAGCCTGTGCAAGGCTGGCATAGAGCTGGGTGGGAAATGGTTTTCCTGTCCTGCAAGAATTCTCAGAATTTTTTGTTTGTTTGTTTGTTGTATGAAAAATTCCTATCCTGAATCAGGATGAAAAGTTAAAATTGCAAAAAAATTTGTTAACTGAAAATCTGGGGTGTGGGGGAATGTCTCAAGTCAACTGAAACACTTCATTTTGATTTCAATCATTTAAAAAAACACTACATTTTAAAACTATAAATGTTGAAATGAAAAGTCATTTTGACTAAAACAGCTTTTTCATTTCAAAGTGAGATATTTTGACAATTTTTTAACTTGGTTTCAAAAAAAATTTGAAATTGGTCCAAACCAATTCCTGCCTGTGAACAATTTTCAACAAATCAGTATTTTCTAATGAAAAATACATTTTGTCTAAAAATTCCCACCGAGTTTAGGCTGGCAAGTAAAGATTATTTTTGTGCTACAGCCCCTGTGCAGCTGCTCAGCAGGCAGAGTCAGTGTAGCATCTATGGGAGGCAGTGTGTTGACTCTCCACACCAGGATGAACAGGCCCGGCCCACAACATTTTGGCACCTGAGGTGAGGAGCTCAAATGATGCCCCCATACTCCCTTGCTTGGGCCACAACTTTGAATGGTCTCTATTCTGCCTTCTTCTTGTTCTACTCCTCTCATGGTACTGCTCTGCTACCTACCCCAACAAAGGAGAATTAACAACTTAAAATGCTTTGTTCAAGAATTTTGAGTAATGCCTAACTTTCAAATGCCTGAACAGCAAATGCAACTTTTCTTGTCTGCATAGTAAACACTGGCATTTTTATCTGTTTGAATAATCAAACTGATGCTTTTTGTGCCTTCTTGGTTGCAAAGATTTGAACTGCATCCTGAAGGTCCACAGTATGGGTCAGCTCATGCTCTATTGAGATGGTTGCAAGGCTGACCAGCCTCTCCTGTGTCACAAGGACAACCAGCCTCTCCTGTGTCATTGTGGAATGTAGATGTGTTTTTATTAACTTCAGCTTGGAAGTTCTCCACCGGCAACTGTTACAGGAAGTGTTAGAAGTATGCTCAGAGCAACGAAAGCATTTGGAAAGAGGGTGGTCATCTTATTTGTGCACATATATTCCAGAACAGCTTTTGGAGTTGATCCTGCATGTATCTTGAAAGGGCTTTCAGTTCATCACCTAAATCACTTGTATCAATATTGTGTGTATCATCATGTGTCAACACTGTCTCTAGTGCCCCGCATTGCTGGTGTAGATCTTCTTCAGGTATAGTGAGGAGTTTTGTAATATCATACAACATCCCAAATATACTGCTGTGTTCCTTGAGCTGCATGAAACATTCTTCAACTGACTGTATTGCACAATCTACCACCTGGTTAAAGAATTCAACTTTGAATTGTTGTTTGGGGTCTCTTATGGGATTACCCTGTGCCTCGTAATCAACATGTCTTCTTCAGTGACTCTTGTATTCTTGAATGGGTAATATCTTCAGTGTGAAGTTCCTCTGCCAACTTCTGTGCACTCTTCAGAACATTTTGAAATGCCTCATTTGACCGGTAAGACTGTAGGTATGACTTTACTTTGTCCAGTTGCTCCGTTGCTCCAGATAGATCAAGGTCAACACTTTGGAGTCTCTTGTTGACAACATTTATTTCAAACAGTATGTCAAGCCACAACACTAAGCCACACAGAAATGTGATGTTATGTATGTTTCCAGTGATTCCATTTCCCTCTGCCACTGTTTGCCCATGAACAGTTCCTGTCATAGCATTATCCTCCATAATTGCAACTATGGCATCATCTGTCTTCCCAATCTGGTGTTTGATAGGCTTTATCGCCTCCACTCGACTTTCCCATCATGTGGCACTCAGTGGTTTCAGTGTCAGAGAGGATGTTCCCAGATGTTGCTTCAAAATTTTCCATCGATGAGTCGATGCAGAGAAAAATACAGAGATGCTTTCAATTACATTAAAAAAATCAGCAGTCTCACAGGAAGCTGATGCTGCATCACTGACCACCAAGTTCAATGAATGAGAACTGCATAGGACCAAAAAAGCTCGAGGATTTAACTCTCGAATCAGTGTCTGCACTCCTCTGTTCTTTCCTCTCATGTTGGCATCATTATCGTATCCCTGACCTCTTATGTCAGCTATCGCAATTCCTGTATCTTCCAGCTTTATAAGAAGCACATTGGTTATACCAGCTCCTGTAGTATCATCAATATCAATAAATTCTAGAAAATGCTCACTGACAGTCACCATTGCAGGGATGTTTTCACTGGAATCTGTTGTTACAAAATGCACCATTCAAGTCATTTGTTCCGTATGGCAGAATAACAGAGTAATATCTTGCTGACTTCACATCTGCCACAATCTTCTGTTTTACTTTTGTTGTCAGTAACTGTATGATCTCATTTTGAATTGTTTTTCCAAGGTAGTGGTGTGTGTACATTTCTTAGGTGGTGACTCTTAGATGGTCCTGGAGTACAGCATCAAACTCAGCCAACAGCTCCACAGTTTCAAGGAAGTTTCCATTATTTGGCACATACAGCTGATCTGAAGTGCCATGCAGTGCTAAATTTTGGGTAGAAAGTATTCTCACAATGGCAATGAGTCTTTTCAGAATGTTTTGCCCGTAAAGAGACTGATGCAGTCTTCTCTTGATGCTGATGATCTATGGTGGCCTTTAACCATAGTTTTATCTCAAGCTCTTTCCACATATGGAATGCTCTCTGGTGATTTGCTGCCTTCTCATGGCATGCCAGATTTCTAGCCAGATTTTTCCAGTCCTTTGTGGCTGGAACATTAGATTGGAAGAGTTTGCAACAAAAACAGTATGCAGCATTCTGGGTTTTTGAGTACATAAGCCATGGCCTCTCCACTTTGTCACCATTGGGGATTTCATGCCAATTATGTGTTGGATGGAAACTTCTATTTTCATTGTCTTTGGGGAACATTAAGTTTTCACCTGCTGTGGCCCATGCAGTACAAGGAAGTCCCTCTGGCTACTGCTCAAGGGGGTCCACAGTCCTGGATCATCTAGACTTAAGTAACTAAACTCAGCAGCAGCTATTTCTTGTGCCTCCACCACACTCTTCTCCGATCTACACTTTTCTTCAGGAATGTGCATGGTTACATCCATTTGAGATGGAGATATGGATGCTGCAGTAGCTGCCAGGTCACCTGCACTGTGACTAACTGGAAGATCAGGCATCTCCTCACCACTCACATCCTCACTGGGGCCGGAAGGCTTACCGTGAACATTTGTGTCTATGTATCTCAGGAGAACTCCTTCCTGCTTAGATAGAAAAGCTTCCTTTGATTTCTTCCATTTTCTGAATGCTGCCCCAGAAGGGCGTTTTCTTCATTCACTCATGACTGCTGTTCTGCGCCAGCTATAGTGGCTCTCAACACTCAGTTGAAGGGGACAAATAAGCAGGCTGGTAGCAGGGCCGGAGTGAGGGAAGATATGAGCATCTTAAGAGCCTAACTGGCTCCTACTACTTCAGTTGACTGCCTGTTCTCCTCAAGTGGGTTCCGGGAAGCAGCAGGAAACAGGAAGCTCCCTGAGGATCTGGTGTTAATCAGTCCAGGCTCCTGAGGGTGCTAGAGAGGTACGTAAGAGACTCCTCCTCCTCTTTCTCCCTGCAGGTCCTGCTGCTTTCTGTTATTCCCTCTCACCTTTTCTCCTGCCTGCCTGTTTTGTCTCTTGTGCCTTCCTTCCTCCAGCACAGCACTCCATCATCTCTGAGAGCAGAGAGAATACATATGCACCAGCAGAAGACACAATTTTCTACACTATGGGTCCTAGTGGTACTCCTCTCCCCGCCCCACAGTCTGGCACCTGAGGCGGCCGCCTCATGGATGAACTTCACCTTTTGGCCCAGACTTTGGCCTTCTTACTCCTTGCACTGGTGAGCAATTACTCAACCAAGCAGTCCCATTGACTTCATTGGGACTTGTGCTATAAGAAACTGCTCACTGGTATGGGGAAAGGGGTCACAATGTGGCCCTTTGTGAATAAGCAACAATTGCAATTTAGTGCATGCATGCTTTCACCCAGGGTTTGAAAACTTTGGATTCCTGTGAAAATAACTTTAATTCACTAATGTTACCACAGTGTAAAACTGCTGTTTTTTATTGTTCCGATATAACCTAAATTATTAATCTGACAGATTTATAGAAAAGCTGGGATGAGTACAAAAATGCTTTTAATTATTCTTATGTATTCTGCTGTAACTTCTAAATTAATCATTCCTTTTCACTAAAGATCTGTGTTACTTTAGCAATCAATATACAATTTATATCTCTAATTTGACTCATATATGGAATCTGTGCTTTGGAAATATTATGCTTTAACATATATGGAAAAATCTCTTGAGCCAAGTTCAGAGAAGAGAAACGTGAAAGCAGCTCCACTGACTTCCACAGGCTTTATATGGAGACTTGTATCACTTTCAAACTTGCCAGGTATACAAGGGAGAATCCAGCTGTTCTGAGCTGATCTGTGGTCTGAGAAGAACAAACCCTGTCTTGTTTTCTGTTCCATCAAATACAAAATTCAAAATATGGAGATTTTGATCGTGCCTTCTTTAAATCCCTTCTAGCCCTTGCAGTGCTTACACTCTTTCTCAGTTCCAGTAATTCTGGAAACCAATGCCAATTGCATGCAGGGGTCACCATTTCAGTGTGAGACCACCAGCCCCTGTGAAACTGTAGGGGTTATCAATCCAGTGACCTGGTGGACGTGCTCAAATAGCAAAACTCTTGGTATCTATCTATCTCACATTCACACCATCTGCTGCCCCTCCCAGTCTCCTTGGAACTCCCCCTGAGGCCACGCCTTCTAGTGGCAGACCTTTCAATTTCTACCATTGACAGACATGCCAAAACAGAGACCTTCTAACTAAACATAGTTGCTTCAAAGGTGTGTTCTAAAAGGAACTTGTTGGACACCCATGGAGAGGAGATAACGATCAGCCCTAGACAGTGAGAGGATTGGCTTTTGTGCAATAACAGAATACACTACAGTGAGAAAAGACTGGTGTTAAAATATGTTGTAAATCATAAATACAGCTGCCTCCAAGGGCACACATTTTGACTAGAAAAGCTTCCCTGATTTTCTTTGTGCCTCTGCATCCTGTTTGCTTTCACACTCCCGTGGAGAGTTCAGCTACTGAGACAGAGGCGAAGAGGGCTTAACTGACCATGCACTTGACTCCTTTTGGGATTTTGAGTATTCTAAGGATATTTCCTTCCTCTCTTCCTATCCCCTTCGCATGTCATGCACACACACATAGAGCTAATCAGTGTATTAAGACTCCTTAGACTGAGTCAGCAAAGTTTCTGGATAATGTTTTTTGAGAGATGAGGGGAAGGTTTTTTGTTTGTGTCTGTTTTGCATAACTTACAGGGAGCAATATTGCTCGGATGAGCAGAATAATGAATCACTTACACATATAATGTCCTGACCATGGTGGAACTGGATGACTCAGAGTTGATAATAGGATGCAGAACGTGCCTTCATTAATCTGGTTTGGATTTGAAGTGTCTGGAATTTGTTACCATTTGTAGGCTATTCACTGGCTAATGTAAAATGAATTGGTGATTTCACACTGGCACCTATTTGCAACTGGTCATCACAGTTGGTACCCATGTCAGTCAAGTCTTGGCAGGAAAGTCAGGGCTGAAAGAGCATGGAGAGTGGTCACTCATCTATCTCTAGAGAGTGGTCAGATCTGTTATCTTTGTTTTAAATGCATATTATTTATCACTTGCATTACCCCTTATTGTACCATAATTGATTTGTGAATGATTAGGTGACTTTGTTATAGGTTTAAACAGAAGGGGACTGGTGGTAGTGTTTTCACTGAGAGTCCTGCCCTATAGAACCTGCTCCTCTCCCCACTTCAACAGGACTTCAGTGTTCACTGCAAATTTTATCTACTTTCTAGGCTTTCTCTGGAAGGGGATTGAGCATGTTTTAGGGAGTTTTGTTGTTTATTTGTGGTTTGTTTTTTAATTGGGAGGATTATCAGAAAGTGGTCCTGTTTGACTTTATATCTGTATTTTATAAATTCTGAGCATTGGATGGTCACAGATTTACTTTTATAAATATAAAACCCTAAAATAAACACAGCCTAAAGAACTTGAAATCTGGCAACTTTCACCAACACTAAATTCACAGGGCAAATCTTTAACAGGTCTCATCCCTAACCCTGTCTTATAAACAGTAGCAATCACATTGCATAATGTGGCTTACTACTGTCTTAATTTCAGGAAAGATGTAGACAAATTGGAGAAAGTCTAGAGAAGAGCTACAAAAATGCTTAAGGTCTAGAAAACATGACCTTTGAGGGAATATTGAAAAAATTGGGTTTGTTTAATCTGAAGAAAACAGGAGACTGAGAGGGACATGATAACGGTTTTCAAGTACATAAAAGGTTGTTACAAGGAGGAGGGAGAAAAAATTTTCTTCTTAACCTCTGAGGTTAGGACATGAAGCAATGGGCTTAAATTGCAGCAAGGGCAGTTTAGGTTGGACATTAGGAAAAACTTCCTAACTGTCAGGGTGGTTAAGCACTGGAATGAATTGCCTAGGGAGGTTGTGGAATCTCCATCATTGGGGATTTTTAAGAGCAGGTTGAACAAACACCTGTCAGGGATGGTCTAGATAATAATTACTCCTGCCTTTTATTGCAGGGGACTGGACTAGATGACCTCTCGAGGTCCCTTCCTGTTCTATGATTCTATGATTCATCTGATGGTTGGATGGATGATGATGATTTGTATTACATGAGTTTCCAGGTTCCCAATAAGAATCAGGTCTCAGGGTGCTGGATGCTATATAAACAGAGTAAGAGTCAGTCCTTGCTATAAAGATTTTCTCAATTTAGTTTGAGAAGATGGGACAGGAGGGTGTAGTAGACAAGGGAGTGATTGGGGAGGGCTGATGCTGGTAACTGCAACGGAACACCAGGTTGATTGGATATACTGTGTGCCTAACTTGCAGTTTTCAAACCAGGAATTATATACTACAAAGAGGAGGGATTAATGAATGTTGACAGGCCATTCATCTCACCATTATCATTGTCCTCCTTTAAGTCCCTTGCTAAAACTCTTCTCTGCCATGACACCTACAAAAAACTTGACAGCAGTTAGGGAACTAGCTTGCTGTGATCACTGATTTGAATAAGGAGGAAGGCACAAAGATGCTTGACCCAGATCCTAAAAGGCATTCAGGCACTTGACTCCCACTGAAATCAGTAAGAGTTAGATGCCTAGGTATCTGTGAGAATTTGGGCAGTATAGCTGGAGCAGAACTGAGGTTGAGCAGATAGGCAGGGAAGAACTAAACTGTAGAAGGCCAGGTCCTGGTAAGGAGCAAAAGTCTGTGTTTGATGTGATGGCTAGTTTTGAAGAGAGGGACAAAGTGACAAGCCAGGAAGATGATTGTATCAACAGTGTTTTGAATGGATCTGAATGGGGCAAGATGGGTATCAGGAAGGCCAGGAAAAAAAGTTGCAGTAGTCAAGATGGGCGAGAAATACCCAGTGGAAGGATTAGACCACACTGTAGCACTTGTTCACTTGACAAAAAAAATACAGAACAAAATTTGAGGCCACTTTATCTAAATCAGTTCAGTGGCCTTTCAGCCAAAATAAAATCCAGTTTACTGAGCTGGTACATAACGTGTGGTGTGGTCTTTATTATTACTAGTTTTATTTAACTGTTTTGATATCAAAATATATCGAATGTGCCTTTTGGTGAGTGTATAATAGAGATCACTTCTGCAAAATGTTATTAGTGAGTGTTGTTTTGCTGTTGGCCAACATTCTGTTGCCATACCCAGAAGTATCCTTTTAAAGATACTTCCAAAGAGGAGCTATGGCGATAAGACAAATATTTAGCAACGGGGACTGAAGCAGTTGGGTGAAGTGGTCATTTCTAGGAAACAATAAACAATGTTGGAGTCATTCCTAATCACTGGTTCTCCGCTATCAGTCATCAACTCCTCCTTCTCTACATACTATTATTTATAGAAATGACTATTATGCTACTTTAAATTTGGGGTGCACACTTATTTAATTGAAATTAAAATCTGAACTTGTATTTAGTGATCTGAATTCCTATCCTTACTCATTCATTTATCATTCATGAAAATTATATATCTGGAATGTGACATGTGCATAATTAAGATTAATTAAAGCCACAAACAGTATGCTGAAAGACTTGCATTTAAAATAGGGACTTGAATAATTAAAGTAATTAGTCAGATAGGCTGTAATGTATCTTCTCAAAAATATGGAAGAATAAATTGCTAATTTTCCAGATAGAGCTAGACAAAACTCAATTTGGTATTTAATTTTGTAAAGATCAATTAACTGAGGTGGTGCATATCTGAACTCCTTTTTATTCAAACCTCTAACATTCAGGGAAGGGGATAAGTGGCAGATAAATGGTTCCAGTGTTGACCCCTCTGTATAAGGAGTTTTTATTGTTCAGAATACATAAATAAGAATTCAATGTACCAGCAAGAATCCCCATACCTAGCAAGACATGTCCCACTTTTAGTTTCCATAACTTTGGTTTATAATCCTTAATTTATCTGCTAGCTCTCTACAGCTCTTATTTCACTCACAGCTACTGTACTTTGGTTAGTGCTTGCCTTAGATCTGTGTGCAAGATACAACATGGCAAGATATCTCATGTTCTTTATCCCTCTCTATAGGCTTAACAAGCTTCCTAAAACTTTCAAGGAAGGTGTGATGGAATCTAACACCCACACTCTGGGAATGCACCTCTTTGTCATCATGAGTTTACAAACTAGCACTAGAGCTAGAACTTAAGGAGAGAGAGAGAACAGGAGAAGGGTCTGGAATATTGCACAGGTTTGAAAGAATCTCCCAAATTTGAACCTTTTGCTCTTTATCTACACAGCAGCGGCTCCAGGCACCAGCGCTCCAAGTGCATGCCTGGGGCGGCAAGCCGCAGGGGGCACCCTGGCGGTCCCTGTGAGGGTGGCAGTCAGATAGCCTTCGGCGACTTGCCTGCGGAAGATCCGCTGATCCCGCGGATTCGATGGCAATTCGTCAGCTAATACGCTGAAGCTGCGGGACCAGCAGACCTCCCGCAGGTGCACCACCAAATCCACAGGACCAGCGGCTGCCTGACTGTCATGCTTGGGGCAGCAAAAAAGCTAGAGCCGCCCCTGGATCTACATCCTCCTTAGCTGGACTAACATCCTTTACTTTCAATGGCATTTTTTGCCTGTGTAATAGGGAGCTGTGGATAGGTTCCACAGTCACTCTACCATATGTATCACTAACTCATTACTGTAAAACACTCCATTTTTAGAGACTTGAAAAGATCCATTATAAAACCTTCTTTTTTCTTGGACGTAGAGACCTTTACACAAAAGGCATGCTAGTTAAATTATTTATTGCAAGATCTGAGATTTTGTATTTTCAAAAGTGTTAATGAGCTCATGCGAAATTGTGCTCTTGGTTACACAGTTCCCAGAATTTGGACCATTCTCTCCTATGTTTTGCATTAAAACCAATTCAGCAAAGCACTTAAGCACCATGCTTAAGTCCTACTGACTTCAATACTTAATTTTGAACATGTGTCTAAGTGATTTGTTGAATGAGGGGCTTTGTTTCCTAACTGAATAAACCAACAGGGAGATGACTAGCAGGGTTTTTTTAACCAGCTCAGAAATATTTTTAGAATCTGGCAAAACAATACTGTATAACAACACAAAGTAAGCTGTTGAAAAAGAGGAAATAATGTCTCAAGGGAAGTCAGCATTACCATCTTTCTAATTACTAATCCTTTTGATGTTGTCAACTTGTACCTAAGCAAGGGGAATCATTGTCTAACTTCCTTCCTATTTAATGTGGTCACTTTATTGCTTACAAAAATGGCCATTGCTGGTAACACTTACCATTTAAGGTCTAGACTGTGACATACAGGCACAGCCTTATGTTGGTGATGATGCCTCGTTGAACAGCTCCAGAGAGAGCATGGGGAAGCATTCTGCCTTGAGGACAAATGTGGCTTCCCAGAGCTTCCTAGGGCACACAGAGAATGTGCCTCCTACACAACACCCCTTTGCGGGGTACCTCTTGCTCTTCCTTGAATGACCTGCTGGCTCTATTTATCAATGCAAAAGAGAGGCAGAGGCATGCCTCCTCCCAAGGGCTGCCCAGAGGATTCAGGGGTTCTGGGGTCCTCGGTGGCGGGGAGCCCCTGCTTCCGTGGTAATTCGGTGGTGATGGGTCCTTCCACTCCAGGACCCGCCGCCAAAGACCCGGAATGGAAGAAGCTCTGGGGGCCCAGGCCCCACGAGAGTTTTCCAGGGCCCCCACAGCAAGTGAAGGACCCTGCTCATGGGGCCCCGAAAAACTCTCGTGGGGCCCCTGTGGGACCCAGGGCAAATTGCCCCACTTGTCCCCCCCTCTGGTCGGCCCTGCTCCTCCCAGCCTCATACTGGGATTCCACGAAAAGTGTGGCTGAAGCAACCTTTGCGCACCTCTGATCATAGGGTTTGCAATTTTACCAGGCCTTTACATGAGCTGTACACAAGGTGGGGGAGGAAGACTCTTCAGCCTTTTTACTAATTGTGGGACTCTTCTTCTGGGAGTTACACTTTCAAAAACTCTTTTCATTGTCACTGGTGCTCAGTGTTTGTTATGAAGGATTTGTTCTTTCAAGCTTTCCCCCCCCCCCCCCCCCCCTTTATTTATTTATTTTTAATTGTGCAAAAGGAAAATTCAGGCTTGCAGGCATGTATTTCCTTAGGCAAAGACTGTGATAAATTCACACTAAACTTGATTCAAAACTAGACTGAGGCTCTGTACTGATACTATACACGAATATTCCTGGTCTGAATTTGAGCTCAAATGCCATTGTCTGTGTACAACATACGTCCTTGTGGGCTCTGAGGTAGTGTTATACTGTCTTTCACAGGGCTTTATGCAATACTCCAAAATTTAAATGTGCTTCAGATGATTTTGCACCATATGTGGTATCAACACGTTAACAGGTTTCTATGGTGTTTGTAAAAGAGATTGATCCCCTGCTTTCAAATCTGTTTCCAGACAAGCTGAAAATTCCTTGTACCATAGTATTGTTATGCAGATTTGCAAGCAGAATGGTGCAAACAAACCTGGCTAACCAGTCTAGAGGGAATTGTATTTCTCAAACTGAAAAACAAGGGATGGAATAAAATTATCTCATATTCCAGAATTAAAATGTTCACACAAATAGTTTGAAAAGAAAATGTGTAGCCTGATTAAGAAACAGTGACTAAAGTCAACTATATATTTACATTATTATCACATTATTGGGTCAGATCCTCAGCTCATCCTCCACAAGCTCTGCCAATTTATACTAACTGAGGATCAGGCCCTGTATATTTAGCGGCTAAATTCTGTAGTCTTTACTTAGTTTTGGCCCCATTTTATCAATCCTTACTCAGGCCAGATCTACACTAGGAAATTAGGTCAGTATAACTACATTGCTCAGCAGTGTAAAAAATCCACACCCCTGAGTGATGCAGTTAAACCAAATAAACTCCTGGTGCAGACAGCGCTATGATGACAGGAGAATTTCTCACGTCAACATAGCTACCATCTCTTGCAGAGGTGGAGTACCTCCGTGGATGGAAGAAGACCTCCCATTGACATAGGTAGTGTCTTCACTGAAGTGTGAAAGTGGCGCAGCTGCATCAGTGCAGTTACACTGCTGCAGTGTTTTAAGTGTAGACCTGCTTTCAGATAAAATCCTGTGGACTAAATAGTCCCCAAGAAAGTCATGTTTAAGAATGGCCATTTTGGGTTAGACCAATGGTCCAGCTAGCTATCTGTCCTCTAAGAGTGGCCAGTGCCAGATGCTTCAGAAGGAATAAACAGAACAGGGGAATTTTGAGTGATCCATCCCTTGTTGTCCAGTCCCAGCTTCTGGCAGCTGGAGGTTTAGGGACACCCAGAGCATGGGTTGTATTCCTGACCATCTTGGCTAATAGCCATTGATAGACCTATCCTCCATGAACATAGCTAATTCTTTCTCTTTTTTTTTCCCACCTAGTTACATTTATGGCCTTCACAACATCCCCTGGCAATGAGTTCTACATGTGGACTGTGCATTGTGTGAAGAATTACTTCATTGTGTTTATTTTAAACCTGCTGCCTATTACTTTAATTGAGTGACCCCAGTTTCTTGTGTTATGTGAAGGGGGTAAATAACACTTCCTTATTCACTTTCTCCACACCAGTCATGATTTTATAGACCTCTATCATAGTATCCCTTTGTTGTCTCTTTACAATGCTGAGCAGTCCCAGGCTTTTTAATCTCTCCTTGTGTAACCCTTCTGCCCCTCTGAGTTGGCAGCAACACAACAAGGGCCAGGTTCAGTATCAGGGGTTACGTTTCAATAACACAATGCATAACTGGCTCGAGCCCCCACCCGTGACTGGACACTTACATACCATACCCTCCTGGGCGCTCTAGGAGGCAATACTTCCCTCGCAAGCACGGAGTCTGAGTGTAGCGAAATCTTTTTAATAAAGGAAGGAATCAAGTGGCATCCCATTGGGAACACCACAACAAGTTATAACACAAACCATAACACCCCCCCCAAGTACATTTGGCAATGTCCTTTCCCCCTTAGGGTCTTAAGTCCATCACTCCAAAGTCCACACCCAAAAGTCTCTGGTCAGTGCCACCCACAGAATCAAGAGTCCTATCTGAGGGTTCCTCCTCCCAGCCTGGGTGAAAGGGCACTTACGTGGTCCAGGGCCAACTGCCCTGCCTCTCGTGGGTTCTGCTTCCGCCTTCTCCACGAACTGCTCCGCCTTACCAGCCACTCCACTCTGCTCCTCGGCCGTCCTCACAAACTGCTCCAGCTCCACCAGCTGCCTCGTGAGCTGCTCCAGTTGTCCCTGCAAACTGCTCGGCTCCGCTCGCTCTGTGGGCTGCTCCACACGCCCCACAGCTACTCCGCTCTGCCAGCCGCTCCACTCCACCAGCTGTCCTGTGGTCCGCTCCAGCCATCCCCATAAACTGCTCCACTCCGCCAGCTGCTCTGTTCCACAGTATAGCTTCAGGCTCCCCCACTAGTTAGCACAGTACTCAGTGCTCCCAGCTCAGTAATTTCAGCTCTTTTGTGATTTCAGCTCTTAGTGATCTCAGCACATAGTAGGGGAGCCCAGTGCTAGTGCACCATTAGCCCAAAGTGAGTTCAGCTCAGCAACCTGTATCTAGAGTCTTAAGGGAATAAAAAATCAACTCTGACATTCCACAGTGGAGAGAGGAGGGGGTGCAACTGGTGCTTCTAGCTCCACAAGGAGCCTGCACCACCAGGCACAAATACCTGTCCCCAACCTCTCTCTCAATTCACAGGGTTTTGGAACCCATCCCTTGTCTAGCAAGTACCACCCAACTGAGGTTGAGTCATTTCTGTCACAAAGCAGTCCCACAGCTCGGCAGTCTGGGATGGGGTAGGCGTGCCTATGCAAATATTTGAGATTTCGCATTCCAGACATTCTTTCCACACTTCCCATACTTCACCACCAGATGTCAGGGTACAGCTCATCCTGACTCTGCTTACACTTGTATGGAAGCTGTTCCATACCCCAATCATTTTATTGCCCTTCTCTGCATCTTTTCCAATTCTAATACATCTAATTTGAGATGGGGAAACCAGACCTGCATGCACTATTCTAGGTGTGGGCATACCAGGGATTTTTATAGTAGCATTATGATATTTTCTGTCATATTATCTATCCCTTTCCTACAGTTTGCTAACATTCTGTGAGCTTTTTTTGAGTGCTACTGCACGTATAGCAATGTTTTCAGACAACTAACCATAATGAGTCCAAGATCTTTCTTGAGTGGTAATAGCTAATTTAGATCCGTCAATTGTGTATGTGTAGTTAGGATTATGTTTTCCAGTGGAATTACTTCACATTTTATCAACATTGGATTTCATCTGCCATTTTGTTGCTAGTCAAATCCCTCTATAGCTCTTCAAAATCAGCTTTTGAATTTAACTGTCTTGAGTAATTTTGTATTGTCTCCGAACTTTGCCACCTCATCATTCACTCCCCTTTCCAGATCATTTATAAATATGTTCAACAGCACAGGTGCCAGTACAGAACCTTGGGAGACCCTGCTATTTACCTCTCTCCGTTATGAAAGCTGACCATTTATTCCTACCCTTTGTCTCCTGTTTTTTAACCAGTTACTGATCCATGAGAGGACCTTCCCTCTTATTCCATGATTACTTACTTTGCTTAAGAGGCTTTGGTGTGCAACCTTGTCAAAGTCTTCCTGAATGTTCAAGTACCCTGTATCCACTGGATTACCCTTGTTCACGTGCTTGTTGATCCGCTCAAAAATTCTAATAGAATGGTGAAGCATGGTTTCCCTTTACAAAAGCTATGTTGACTCTTCCCCAACATATCATATTCATCTGTTTTCTGATAAGTCTGTTCTTTACTATAGTTTCAACCAATTTGCCGAGAAATTAAGTTAGGCTTTGTCAAGGTTTCTTTCTCCACTCTGAACTTATGGGTACAAATGTGGGGACCTGCATGGACACTTCTAAGCTTAATTATTAGCTTACATCTGGTAACACTGCCACCACCCAGAATTTCAGTGTCTGGGGCAATTTCTGTCCCCCTAAAACCTTCCCCTCCCTGGATTGCCTTGAGGGGCTTCACCAATTCCCTGGTGAACACAGATCCAAACCCCTTGGATCTTAAAACAAGGAGAAATTAACAATCCCCCTACATTCCCCCCACCAGTCCCTGGTGAGTCCAGATCCAATCCTCTTGGATCTTAAAACAAGGAGAATTTAACCATCCCCTCTCCTCTCCCCCACCAGTCCCTGGTGAGTCCAGATCCAATCCCCTTGGATCTTAAAACAAGGAGAAATTAACCATTCTTGCTCCTTTCCCCCCACCAGTCCCTGGTGAGTCCAGATCCAATCCCCTTGGATCTTAAAACAAGGAAAAATCAATCAGGTTCTTAAAAAGAAAGCTTTTAATTAAAGAAAGAAAAGGTAAAAGTATCTCTGTAAAATCAGGATGGAAAATACTTTACAGGGTAATCAGATTTCTATAGACCAGAGGGACCCCCCTAGCCTTAGGTTCAAAGTTACAGCAAACAAAGATAAAAATCCTTCCAGCAAAAAGAAACATTTACAAGTTGAGAGAACAAACATAAGACTAACACGCCTTGCCTGGCTAATTACTTACAAGTTTGAAACATGAGAGACTGATTTAGAAAGATTTGGAGAGCCTGGATGTACGTCTGGTCCCTCTTAGTCCCAAGAGCGAACAACGAGCAAACAAAAAGCACAAACAAAGACTTCCCTCCACCAAGATTTGAAAGTATCTTGTCCCCCTATTGGTCCTCTGGTCAGGTGTCAGCCAGATTTACTGAGCTTCTTAACCCTTTACAGGTAAAAGAGACATTAACCCTTAACTATCTGTTTATTACAGGGTTACCGGCCTGTAATTGCCAGGATTGCCTCTGGAGCCCTTGTTAAAAGTCAGCATTACATTAGTTACCCTGCAGTCGTCTAGTATAGAGCCTGATTCAAGTGATGGGTTACATACAACAGTTAGTAGTTCTGCAATTTCACGTTTGAGTTCCTTCAGAACTGGCCTTGGTGACGTATTACTGTTTAATTTATCGTGTTCCAAAACCTCCTCTAATGACACCTCAGTCTGGACAGTTCCTCAGATTTGTCACCTAAATAGAATGACTCAGGTGTGGGGATCTCCCCCCACAATCTCTACAGTAAAGACCAGTGCAAAGATGCATGGAACATGGATATTTCCTCTCCAGCACGGAAGGGAGATTTGGCCATATTGGGTAATACCACGTCCCCCTTCTGTTGGACTCAACGGTGGGTGCTCTGTGCATCTGGCATCTGTACAGTAGGAGATAGTAGAAACTGTGCTGGCCAAGGAATCACATTGTTTCTTATAGCCTCGCAAAGCTTTGGCAGAAAATATAATGTACATCCTAAAGTATGATGTCCCTCTGCACATAGGGTTGCTCAGAGATTGTCTCTGAGGCGCAATTTCTCCCCAGGAAGCCATGCACCTCTGAACTGCCCTTAACAATTTTACCCTTAGGGTATGGCTACACTTGAAACTTCAAAGTGCTGCCATGGCAGCGCTTTGAAGTGCTAGTGTGGTCGCAGCGCCAGCGCTAGGAGAGAGCTCTCCCAGCGATACACGTACTCCACATCCTCTACGGGTGTAGCTTGCAGCGCTGGGAGCTGCACTCCCAGCGCTGCGGCACTGTTTACACTGAGGCTTTACAGCGCTGTATCTTGCAGTGCTCGGGGGGAGGGGGGGGGTTCACATCCCTGAGCGCGAAAGTTGCAGCGCTGTAAAGCACCAGTGTAGCCATGGCCTTTGTTGCTTCACCATAAAATGCCTTTCATACTGTACATAAGCTGTGTGTGGTCTCTTATGATTTAATGTTCCAGTGTTTAAGGCATTATACCATAAAGTTATTATTGTGTATAGATGTATAGAAAAAGTTAGGAGTACAGTAGTCTATTGTGATTGGTATATTTTATAAGGGGGGGGTTATCTGATTTTATAAAATAGCTGCCCCAACTCATAAATGATTTACTGGGATGGCGAGAGATTAGGAAACAGCTCAGATCCACAAAGCTGACATTGGTATTGTTCCTACTCCCCACATGTCTTAAACTTTTTGAAGTGGTCTCAACCGCACTTCAAAATCTGCCCATAATCTTTTCATACAAAATCTTGCACGCAAATAATAATATCTCATCTCCCCAGTCTTCATTTGCAAATGCATGTAATTGTGTAGGTAAAACTGCATGCCCTAATTTAGAGGTTGCATTTGAAAATATAGTTCTAATTATTCTACATTATATATGCAGAAAGATGGCAACTGTAATGAGCCAGATAAATTTGTCATGGTGCTTTTAGTATGAGCATTTTTTTTTATTCTGCAAGCTTTTAATTAACTAAATACTTCTAGAAATGGAATTGTTTCTACTTTATGTTTTGTCTTGTTGAATAAGTGAGACACAATCAGTATTAATTATATATATATATATATATATATATATATATATATATATATATAATTTGAGATTGAGAGAGAGAGAGATGGAAGGTAGGTAAGGTAATATTGTTTATTGGACCAACTTCCATTGGTGAAAGATACAAGCTTTTGATTTACTGAGTTCTTCAGGTCTGGGGAAAGAAATCAGAATGTCTGAGCTAAATACAAGTTGGGACAGATAGTTAAGCATAAGGGGCAACATTGTAGGAGGTCACTTGAGATGGAGTGGGCAATAAGGGTTGGATTGTTATGCAAAACGCTTTTGAAAAGGGCCATTAAGGGTTAACAGGCAGGTATGTATTACAGATTATAGGAAACCAGTGTTCCTGTTTTAAGTCCATGGATTTTAGTGTCTAGCAGCGTTATGAATTTAAATTCCTAGGCTTGCCCTTCTGAAGATGATGTTGTGTAGGTTTCCACTGAGGAGGAATACCGAAGGATTAGATGTGGAGTGATCGCTTTTGTGAAACGGTGTTCGCCATGGATAATATGGTGTTCTTTGTTTTTCTTTTATCACTTTTTTGCGCGAGGTCATTCAAGAGTGTGGTGCTTGTCTGGTTTCACTCACATAGTTGTTACTGAGGCATTTAATGCACAGTATGCTCCACATGTTGTGATAGGCCTGTGTAGGCCCCATAAATCTTGAAAGGGGTGTTGTGGGTGGTATTTATCACCACAGCAATGGAGATATGTCTGCAGGTTTTGCCTTTGTTGTTCTGGCAGGGTCTGGTGCTGTTTTGAGTTGGTGTGTCCTTGTCTGTGGGGAAATTATTTCTGATGAAATTGGGGGGTTGTTTGAAGCCCACAAGGGGGGAGGGTGCAGGAAAGATTTCTTTCAAGATATGGTCCCCTTCAAATATAGCTTGTAATAGTTTGATACCCTGTATGAGTTCTAGTGTGGGATAGCAGATGACAACTAGGGGTATATGGCCCGTAAGTAGGTCCCTGGTTTCAAGAGACAGTTTTGGTGTCTGGGAATAGCCAGAATGCAGAGGTACTCAGCCATGCCTCATTTCTCATGTGACACTTCATATTACAGGGCTGCAAGAAGGGTGACACAAGTCTGTTATGCTAGCTCTGTGCTACACAGGGATTCCTTCTATGCCAGGGGATTTTCCATGTATCTGGTTAAGCCAGGTTTTACCACCACTTTATGTTTTTTGAAGCAATCTGAAGGGGTAGTGGATATAAAAACAGGCCCATTGTCTTAACCCCAATAGTGTCATGAATACAATGGGTATGTAGTTCCCATACAATGATATATATCTACTTGTCAAAGGCAGTTTTGAGTCCAACGCTGGTAGAACTGCCTAGTGGTGATACTCTGGACTGTGCAACCCAGTGGTATCAGTGGCCGCTTTGCCTAGTAGTGGGATTCAGCAACTGTGTCACCCAGTGATGAGAATCAATGGCCGCTTTGCCTAGGAGCAGGATTCAGGAGCTATGTTGCTCAATAGCGAGAGCCAGTTGCTGTCTTGTCTAATGGCTGGATTCAGTGGCCATGTTGCCCGGTGGAGAGAGTCAGTGGCTGTGGACAAGGGAACCTGGGGCCCATCCTGCTTCACCTGGTTAAGAGGGACAAAATTGCAGTCATCGTTTTGTGACCAAAGTGTCATAGGGGTTGTATTTTGGGGAAAGGCAAAGCAGAGAGCCAAAATACTGGTATAGATGTATGACTCAGTATAAACTGTATCTGGCATTTTTCAGTGAAAGATTATTTGTAACCCCTTTGGGGTTTAGAGATCATGGCCCCTTTAAATCTTTTTCCTGGAGGGGAGGGAGAGAGTGAGAAAAAAGGAGGGAAACTCTAGGGGGCGCTCTGGAGCTGGGAGAGGGAGAGAGAGGCAGCAGCCTGCAGCCGCTTTCAAAGGAAGCAGAGATAACCTGCCTGAAGCCTGGGAAGGGCAGGGCGGCTGATCAGGGACAGCCCAGGACAGGAGCCAGGAGGATCACGGTGCCAGGGAGGAATTACCCGAGAAGGACGAAGCTGGACCCAGTATCACGGCTGCCCAGAGCTGCATTGGGCTGTTGAGTACTGGGGCTTGTGACTCTGCACTGGGAACAAGGAGGGAGGCTGCTAGCTAGTTAAGAGGGGAGGTGGTCGCTCTGTGTGGCTTTGCAGAGAGCGGCAGAAGAGGGCACCGGAGGGGTTTGTTGGGGAAAGTTCACGGGCGCCGAAGATGACCAGGAGCCCCGAAGACTCACCACTGGACTGGAACTTTGCTTAGGACTCCTGAACTCCATGTGCAGACACATTGCTCGGTGTCTGTCCTTCCAGACTGTGCTACCACTGGGCCCGTGGGGCCTTGGCTTGGATGCAGCCCTGTTTTACTGCTCCCCCTATATTTCCCCTTGTTGTTTTTCT
>NC_133769.1:206492544-206493829 GCF_003597395.2 Chelonoidis abingdonii | reverse complement strand
AAGGCAACCTGGAGCCAACATGTTGCATTTCTGGTGCACACTTACAACGCCACAAAGAACGATGCTACGGGAGTCACCCCATATCTCTTGATGTTTAGGCAAAACCCAAGACTACCCATAAATCTGTGCTTTAAAGTATCAGAGAATGGCAATAGCTATAAAACCCATTAGCAATATGTATCCCGACTACAAGAAAAGCTGCGGGATGCTTATCACTTAGCTACGTCTGCAGCTCGAAAAAACGCAAACCGCAACAAACAGCAATATAATGCTAGGGTGCGCCTGCAAGAGCTCCAGCCAGGGGACAGAGTCCTGCTGCAAAATTTGGGTGTTGCTGGCAAACACAAGATAGCTGACAAATAAAAGGCAATATCTTACTTGCTGATGAAAAAGCTAGGAGACCTGCCGGTCTACAAAATCAAACCTAAAGAGGGTCCAGGGCAAACCAAAACCGTGCATAAAAACCTTTTACTCCCTGTGGGGGAATTGGTAGGCAGCCCTTATGAGATGGGTCACAATAGGGCAACTGGGCAGAACGAAGGTGCTGTCCCAAAGCCGCATTCCAGCATGGACAGCCGGCCTCCTGCAGCTAACCTACCCCTACTCAGCACATCTGACAGTAAGTCTGAGAAGAAAGACACAACCATGGTATATCCTGGAATGAAGACAAAATTCCAGTCTCAATCAGCTGAATCAAAAGAGAGCACCTCCTCTTCTGCCCTAAACCCTATGGCATAAGTATTTAGGCCCATTCCTAACACTCCTAAGCCACTGGTGGGACCCCCGTGTGATGACATACACAGGTTATTGGACAGTGGCGACACACAGATGAAGGATGACCTAAGCACCTTTAACCCTCCACTGTTAAAACTAAAAATGCAGGGGCCTATGCCAGTATCCAAGGGGAACTCACAGAAAACCTCCCCATCCATCCCTCAAGAGTATGTCCCCCTTACCCCAGTAACAAAAATTCTCAATAGGCAAGACAGGGTAATAAGACCAGTAAAACGGTTAACTTACAATGCACCTGGGGTAACTAGTAAAAAGCCAATACATTTAGCATGCAGGTTTGTAAAAGCTAAAGTGGGCTATCTGAGGCCCTTTAAAGGGGACCAGTAAGTTGGTATAGTAGGAAATGTGATTTGTCGGGATGACAAATTCTCGGCTGGGGGGAAGATGTAAGCAGAGTCAGGATGAGCTGTGCCCTGACATCTGGTGGTAAATTATGGAAAGTGTGAAAAGAATGTCCGGAATGTGAGGTCTCAAATATTTGCATAGGCACGCC